>NW_025813837.1:1420692-1423192 GCF_021917145.1 Hypomesus transpacificus | reverse complement strand
TACACATTTTCGGAGGGATTTCTCAATGGCCGATAGATGTAGTTGTCTGGGTTCCCATGCGAAAGCTTGGTGCTTCAGTTTAGTCCTGACCCCAGTACTCTCTCGCATAAGCTACAGACCGCTTGGAGCAGGGGCCACCCTTCTTGGTCTGTGTCTTGTGAGACACAAGACGGTTCCTTGGCACCAACCTCTCTAACACTATGAAAACCGAGCGCTTCTAGTCCTTGATCATCCGCTGGACATTCCTCATGCACTATTTTGGACGTCGCTTTGGATAAAAAGCTCGATGAATCAATGTGCAGTAAATGTTGTCCCTGAGGAACAGCAGGGTAGTGCACTGGCGGGGATAGTTCACAGAGTCCAACACAGTCCAATCAAGTCGTTTTATCTGTCTCTGGTTCCATGAGCTTATCTTCCATGATTGCCTCATTTCTTAAACCCGGTCACGTCACCACTGTTGACTATGCAGCTCTCCAAAGAAAGCAGGGTTGCGAAACAGTCAAAATTCTCAGAAAGCAGTGTCAGAAACAGCTGTTTGTAATGGTTAACCCTGGGTCACCCCTGGGGGTCGTTCCTGGCAGGAAGTGGTCATCTTGACGCATAGCCCTGGCCCTGACTGCCCATTGTGATAGCAGCGTGGAAACAAGTGCTTAGAGAGGTGGACTCTGGGCGGGCATACATTAGAGATCTCAGACCTCGCAACCCAGACGTGACCGAAGCGGCCAGAGAGAAAACGAGTCGACCCGCTTGTTGCTGAGGTGAAGCCACCTAATCCCAGATCTCATAAGTTGTGTGACATCAACTGAGTGTGGTCTCCTGGAGTGTGGTTGCGTGCTCGGTGCACTGGGACACTTCCTGTGCCACGCCGTGCTTGCACAGCTCAATTTACCAGGGAGAAGAATGTTCACTTTCATAACGATTGAATTCTCAATCTCATTCTGGACTCGTGACATAGCGATGACGCACCTGATGTAATGGGGCAGTGCATCTTGTGTGTTTCGGAGGCTGGGCAATCCATGTGAATGATGGCGTTAAACAGATCACCGCTCCGCCGATCAAATTAGGTAAATGCACCTCCTCCATATTGCCTTTCTCCTCTGCCTCCACCTGCTGTCCCCGTGGGCCACAAGCCCCTGGAACCCAAACCCCAGACCTCGTCATCTGCTGATAACAGAATCATATCTCAAATGTCATTGGAACTTGAAGGGGGGGTGTTGGTGTGCATCATTCTGTGTTTAAATGAGGTTTTCTGTTGTGAGTTTAGGGAATGTGACTGGTGTTTCACTGGGCCGCTGTGCTGTGTGGGTTCCAGGTCTGGATGACTGTTTGTCTGGACCAGCTGGGCTTCCTTAGCACCAACCTCCCTCTTCAGGAGGCCCAGAGCTACTCCTTCACCATCGCACCACGTCACTGCCTTCCAGAGCCAGAGCAAAGAAACACAGAACATGGAAACACAAATCTGTCTCTAGAAGGCTGGACTAGGCGGTGTTCTAGATGGCTGGACTAGGTGGTGTTCTAGAAGGCTGGACTAGGTGGTGTTCTAGAAGGCTGGACTAGACGGTGTTCTAGAAGTCTGGACTAGGTGGTGTTCTAGAAGGCTGGACTAGGTGGTGTTCTAGAAGGCTGGACTAGGTGGTGTTCTAGAAGGCTGGACTAGGCGGTGTTCTAGAAGGCTGGACTTGACGGTGTTCTAGAAGGCTGGACTAGGCGGTGTTCTAGAAGGCTGGACTAGGCGGTGTTCTAGAAGGCTGGGACTAGGCGGTGGTCTAGAAGGCTGGACTAGGCGGTCTTCTAGAAGGCAGGCCTGACTGGAAGACAGCTGCTCACAGCCTGATGGGAAATTCTTCTGCTGGTCTGTGGAAGGGGCGTTGTAATGTGTGTGTGTGTTGTGTGTGTGTATGACCCCAAATGACTGGTGATCCCCCTGACCCTGCTGCATCCGTGACCTCCGAACCCTCAGGATAAGGGTCTGAGGATAATAAACAAAGCAGTTTTTTCAATTGGTAAAAACTTGTCTAGTGAAAGTGATTTCTTTGTCTCAGACTCAGGCGCACCCTACGTTTCTCAGCCTGGTTTTACATCGTTATTCTTCTCCCGGTGCCTCCGATTGCCAGTCCGCTACTGCGGAGCTGTGCCACGGTGGTGGATTTTTAAGTCATATCAATTTAAATTCTCGTGCTGTCAGGGTGCTGCAGCACCCTCAGCACCCCTAGTTCCCGTGGCCATGTTCATAAAGGTGTATCAAATAACCACAAGGAAAGATGGTTAACAGCAATGTGATTTATTTTCAATCCTATCATCATACCTGATAAGTTGTGCCACAGAAAAAAAACTTTTGCTCAAATGTCATCCACCATGGTTAAGAAATAGAGCATGTCCCATTGATTGGAAGCTAATGGATGAATAATTAAATTATCCAGCAAATAAATCGAATTTGTGGCTGCACCGATCATGTAATTACATTTGGCATGTTAATACAAATGTAATATACAAGAGTGAC
>NW_025813837.1:1311700-1420592 GCF_021917145.1 Hypomesus transpacificus | reverse complement strand
AGAGAGATGGAGGGAGGGAAGTAGAGAAAGAGGAGGAGAAGAGAGCGTGAGACAGAATACAAACAACAGTCCACAATGGACGCAGTATTATGGGATGTCCGACATAGTGAGGGTTCTGGATCGAGACATGACAGAACACAAGGAGGATCAGGAAGAGGAAGGGGGGCTGACGGAGGAGAAGGAGGAGAAGGAGGAGTACGGGGTGAGGAGGGGGGGCGAGGGGGAAGAGGAGGCGCTGGAAGAAAAGAGCGGTGAGGAAGTGAAGGACGGCAATGAAGGCGTGTGGATGTGGTACCTTTGGGATTGTTGTTGTTGGTGATGGGGGCTCTAGGACCCAGCGTTGTGATGCGGCCGGGTCTACCTACTAGAGACAGGAACGAAAGACACGGCCGTTATCAGAGAGAGCGACACCACATCTCCCTCAGACCAGCTCAGACTGCCATGCTACATCGACCTCACGCTACCTCAGACTGCCATGCTACATCGACCTCACGCTACCTCAGACTGCCATGCTACATCGACCTCACGCTACCTCAGACCGCCATGCTACATCGACCTCCCGCTACCTCAGACTGCCATGCTACATCGACCTCACGCTACCTCAGACTGCCATGCTACATCGACCTCACGCTACCTCAGACTGCCATGCTACATCGACCTCACGCTACCTCAGACTGCCATGCTACATCGACCTCACGCTACCTCAGACCGCCATGCTACATCGACCTCCCGCTACCTCAGACTGCCATGCTACATCGACCTCCCGCTACCTCAGACCGCCATGCTACATCGACCTCACGCTACCTCAGACTGCCATGCTATATCTCAGGCTGCAAGAGTCCATGTATCTCTGTCTCCTGGTTACATGGAATACACCAGTTACATCAGAATGATGACAGTAGTGCTGTTATTCGCTCTCGAGATTTGACTCATTCAAATGGGTAGCACAAAGGGACACAAAGGGTCCCTTTCCGATGAGGAAGTAGATAAGGCCCAAGCAGGAACCAGAGTGAAGAGTGAAGTAACCGTTGTCCTGTAAACCATGGCAGGCTAGGGGAAGGAGGGGGGTTGTAACTCACAGCATTTGGTGATGTCACACACGTCCCAGGTGAGCTGCATGTTTTTGTAAACGTGACACCATGGGGCCCTCTCTCCGTCAGGGTTCCTGGGGGGGGGGGGGGGGGGGTCATCAGAAGGGATCAGGAAAGAGGACGAGTGTGTCTTTTTCTCTGTGTGTGTGTGGAGCGGGGGTGTAATATATTGTGTGTGTGCGTACCTGCAGAAGTTGTGACTGCCCAGGCCCAGCGTCCTGGCATCTGACCTCCATGCAGTGTAGATCTTGCGGGACACGATAGGGGAGTCCCAGGACAAGCACTGAGACCCCCCCTTAGTGACAGCTGTGGTCCCCCTGTAGGACTGTCCAGACCCCAGCACACACTCCAGGTTAGGGCCTGGAGACAGGCAGAGACAGAGAGACAGAGAGAGACAGAGAGAGACATAGAGAGAGACAAAAAGAGAGAGAGAGGGAGAGAGAGGAAGTTTATTATTTCGCAACTAGCTTTATTTTTTGTCCCAAATGTTACTACATAAAAACATATGTTCTAATACTGAGAAGCCAGATGGCTCCTAGTGAACCGGAGTGTTGGCCGTGGTTACCTGCAGGACACTTGGGCAGAGAGCACAACTCCCAGGACACCTCAATCCCTCTGTAGACATAACACCAAGGGCTGCTGTCACTGTCTGGGTTCCTGGAGTGGAGAGGGGGGGGGAGAAGAGAGGAGAGGGAAGGGAAGGAGAGGTGAGGGATGAGCTTAAAGTCACATCAGGACTACCGTTACGCCCAATCCTAAACACACTGCGCATTGAAGGTCCAGTTCAGCCTGGGTACAACATTTTACATTTACATTACATTTACATTTATTCATTTAGCAGACGCTTTTATCCAAAGCGACTTCCAAGAGAGAGCTTTACAAAGTGCATATGTCACTGATAATAACAACAAGATAGCCCCCAAAGCATTGCGGGTAGCCAAAACAAGAAGCACACATTGTGAACAACCAAAAGATAAGTGCCAAGGGTACTACCTGCAGAAGTTGTGGTTCCCCAGGCCCAGGCTGGCAGCGTCGGGCCTCCTGGCGGTGAATTTCTTCCCCCTCAGAGAGGTGGAGTTCCAGTTGATACACTCGGAGCCGCTGCGACTTATTCTCCAGGTACCACGGTAACCCCCACCCTGGCCCACCACACACTTCTCACTGGTGTCTACGAAAGGGAGGGGGGGGGACAGGGAACGAAAAAGGGGAGAGGAGGAGAGAAAGAAAGACAGAGGGGAAGGGATAAAGAGAGGGAAGACACGGAGAGAGAGAGAGGAGAGTTCAGTTCAAATGAAAAGTCGACATTGATATCAACACAGTCCAGTATGCGTGTATAAATGTACATATTGCGACGTGCGCTGCACGGGTGAAATGTCCATTCGCGCCGTATCGCAAATGACCTTTGGAAAGTGACATCAGATCAAGTGAATGACGGTCGCTATGGCAGCCGACATGTATCTGAGGTGACGGTGTCTGACACCCTTCCTCCTATCTCTAACGCCCTCCAGCTGTGCGCTCCTACATCCTGGTGACTAAGAGCGCCACAGCTAACACGACTGCGTTTGATGGTACCGCATCTACGCAATCATCCGGATGTGTCAGGCTGTTCAGGATTGTTTAGGAGAGAGTAAAAGCGTCAGAGCAATTGAGGGAGAGAGAGCAAGAAAGAGAGAGAGGGAGGGAGAGAGAGAGAGAGTTTAGTGAGAGAGAGAGAGAGAGTTTAGTGAGAGAGAGAGAGAGAGAGAGAGAGAGAGAGAGAGAGACAGAGAGAGAGAGAGAGAGACAGAGAGAGAGAGAGAGAGAGAGAGAGAGAGAGAGAGAGAGAGTGAGCAAGCGAGAGTGAGAGATGTGGTTTTGATTACGATAATCATAGTCACATGATAGGGCTGGCCCCTTGGCAGTCAAGCCAGTCCATAGTGAGTGTGAGTGTTCTGGGAATGAGCCGATGTTCGTGTCGGCGCCGAGGTCAAAGGTTTCACACCCTGACCGCGGTGACGGCGGGAGACACCTGGCGCTGACCAGCTTTCGAAACCCAAACAAGGTAGTCAGCGAGAGATGGTTACGTTTCATTCAGCTTGGTGTAGCGTTGGACAGGGTCGGACATAGCAGGGTTGGATGGAAAGTAACAGGGTCGGACGTAGCATGGTTGGATGGACAGTAACAGGGTTGGATGTAGCATGGTTGGATGGACAGTAACAGGGTTGGATGTAGCATGGTTGGATGGAAAGAGGTCTTACCGATCTCACACTGGGAGCCCGTGAAGCCTGGAGGACACTGGCACAGGTAGTCTGAGGAGTACACCGCCTCCTTACAGGTACCTCCGTTATAGCAGCGAGACACATAGCAACCTGGGGGAGGGGGGAGAGACAGGGAGAGAGAGACATGTTGGAATGATTAAACATTATGGGGGTGTTCTAGAGATTCAGTGGTAGTAACCATCCACTAGACGAGAGCAGACCAGACCAGATCAGGGCAGATTCGACCAGACCAGACTGAACTCTGCCCATCACAATGAAACAGGTAGTGAGGAGGGGTGGAGGAGGGTATGAGTGGAGACAAGGGGGAGGGTTTGGGAAAGGGAAAACGTAGAGGCCGACACAGCAGCCTATTAAGTGTGTGAGTGTGTGTCTGTGATTGATGATTGATTGTGTGTGTGTGTGTGTGAGGGTGTGTGCGTATATATATGTGCGTGTGTAGGTGTGTGTGTGTCCACTCACTGATGACGGGCACAAAGTGACAGCGCTCTCGTCCTCGCGTGGAACAGCGACAATACTCGGCGCGCTGTCCGCGCCACCTCATCCACGACTCGCCATAGTTACGGACGGCTGCCGTCTCCCCATCCACACACCTCGCTAAGAGGATGCACGCACACACACACACACACACATGGAGGGAGACAGAAAACAACATGAAGACAAGGACACACGTTTCCATGGAGGAACATACTAACACGCGTCTTCACTGGGGATGGAACAACAATGATGGATGACAAAAAGAGAGAGGGGGGGGGGGGGGTGGAGAGGGAGAGCTAGAGGGGAATGGGTTTGTGGGGGGGAGGGACACATGACGGGACACAGGAGACAGGGAAACCGTGCAGTGTCACTCACCTCTGTAATATCGAGTCCCTCTCTTGCTGCGTCTGAGCTCGACCTGCCACGCGGAGAGGGAGGAGAGGAGGAGAGGAGGAGAGGAGGAGAGGGAGGAGAGGAGGAAAGGGGAGAGGAGGAGATGTCAGGGAACAGGACCCTCTCACTAAGGTAACACACACTCACAGTAGCTGGGAGTGGACTTGCATGGAAGAGTTTCCCGCTTTTATCGAACACAGACAGACGGACAGGAAGCAGGATGGAGGACGTACTGTGCTGTTACTGCAGTAGCAGTCTGTGAGAGTAATACTGAGCATTACTTGTGGTGCGAGGTGGCTGCAGTACCTACCTCGTCCGTTAGGGCGCAGCAGAGAGCTGACAGGAATATGAAGAGTCCCAATGTTCTGTCCATGGCTGGAGACGCGCAGACTTCCTGTAACACATGAAGAAGAGTCTGATGACATACAGGTCGTGGAATACGAATGTACTCATCAGATCAAGCTAACGGTGACGGTGCCTAACACACTGCCGACTATAATCATGTATCATTCAGCAGACGTTCGAGGGTGAGGGGAGCCAACCAGGAAATGAACAATGGTCTCCCATGTCAACACAGACCAGCTCTGTGTTATCCACACTTGGCTTGGCTTCCCAACACGACGGAGGGCGACACCCTTCAACCCTTTCCCCTGCCTCCCTCTCCCCCCACCTTGACAGGGAGAAGGACAGTGAGGCACTGGGAGCATGTGTTTGGGAAACGCGAGGTCACTTCCAAGTCCCTTTAAGTTGTGGCGATTTCCTGTTGGCATACAGGAAGTTGTAGCCGCGTTTTTGCCAATCAGATAAGGGTCTGCCGAGTCGTGTTGATGTTGGCTGGTGGTTTGTGTTGACGCGGGGTAACAGTCCAGCTGTGTTCCCGTGTGGTGAGGACAGAGCAGCACATCGTCGGCCAGGTTCGTCCTGTGTAACTGAGACTCTCACATCGTCCCCACTGAGAAGCCTCGTCCTTGTGCTTGATAAGAGACCCACGAAAGTAGAAAATACCATTTTTGCCTCATCCATCGCAAAAGTTTTGGTTTGAAAACGACACTGATCCTGGTTCTGTCTCTATTCTGTCATGGGTAGCAGGGGTGTGTCCTCCTACGCCCCCCCCCCCCCCCCCCCCCCCCCCCCCGGCCCCCCCCTCCCTCCTCCACTTCTTCAATCTGTATGGTCATCGTCTTTATCATCCTATCTCATCTGTTTACCGCCCGCCCCATCCTGAGGTAAACAGGATGACGGCACATCAACATCCAACCTCTCTGCCTGAGTCCGATCAGGACACAACTGACACCCACACTATGCGGAGACACACACGCACACACTCTCTAGGAACACACACACACACACAAACGCCCACTCTGGACACGAGTGAGAAGGGGACCGTTTGGTGGCGGGAGCCTTGGTGGACGTTCCACCGCTCTGTGTTGTTGCAGCTCCAGATGGCGTTCCACTGCAGAAGGAGCTGAGCAGATGTCGGAAGACCAGAATGACTCATGAAAATTAAGAGAGAGAGAGAGAGAGAGAGAGAGAGAGAGAGAGAGAGAGAGAGAGAGAGAGAGAGAGAGAGAGAGAGAGAGAGAGAGAGAGAGAGAGAGAATGGAGGGAGAGATGAGAAAAGTGTAGGGGAAAAAACGCCACGTGGCTTACTGTCTACAAGTTTGGGTTCTGACCCCCTGCCCACCAAACACACACACACACCTACGTCCAAACCACCCAGAGCAGACGCACAGCAGAGCTCCAGGGTGCTTCGCTGTCTCCTGTGAGTAAGACTGAGTCAGCCTGGGAAACCAACGGGTGAGCGTGCGGAAGGAGGGAAGACAGATGAGAAATAAACACAGAAAGAGAAAGCGAGAAAGAGAGAAAGGTTCCAGAGACAATGTAAGTGATTCTGGGAGTGCATGCACACGCGCACACTGACACACAGCCATACACACCCACAGCACTACGGCCCACGCACAGACACAGGCCCACACACACAGCCGTCGGCTCTGAGTGACTCAGTGCGTGTGTGATTGGTCTAGTAGACAACAGCACT
The DNA here is from genome assembly GCF_021917145.1 of Hypomesus transpacificus. Classification (NCBI taxonomy): domain Eukaryota; kingdom Metazoa; phylum Chordata; class Actinopteri; order Osmeriformes; family Osmeridae; genus Hypomesus; species Hypomesus transpacificus. The sequence goes on along the minus strand of NW_025813837.1, from coordinate 1,414,338 downwards.
AGTGTTAGGATATCTGAATGAGGTAAAACTGCTTCGCTGGCAACCGCACAAAGACACACAAGCACACACTCAGCATTACACACAAACACACACACACATGCACACACCGACAGGAATGTAGAGCTAATAATCTCACAAGACACAAAGAACTGTTCATGGTTCCTTAAGAAGACTTTCTACTTGGTTTGCAGACTAGTACTAGAAACTCGTTTTTGCATTGTTCCACTTTATGCTCTCTGTCTGGCTTTCTCTGTTTCCTTTGAGAAGCCCCCCCCCCCCCCCCCCCCCATCCGGGCCCCCGGCCCCCCATTCCCCTCGCCCCCTGTCAGACCACTACATATGTTTCCTGATAAACCAGATAGTCAGTGTGCATTCTACAGTGTGTCCTTCATGTTTCTCTCTCTCTCTCTCTCTCTCTGTCTCTCTCTCTTTCTCTCTGTCTCTCTCTCTCTTTCTCTCTCTCATACACACACACACAAACTCCAGGGTCTCAGTTGTCTGTCACACAGCTGGTCTCAGGCACCAACTGTTCTCCATGCATTGTAAACACATGCACAGTCACCCACGCAAACATGCACACAAACTGTAAAACAGTCAAAAGGGTTATCCGTCTTTAGGTTTTCCAGTAAAGATGAGAGTGAAACGAATGTCCTTGGTAGGATTAGCATGGCCCTTGTCTGTTCCACCCTGCTAATTAGTGGTTTAGTCTGGGCTGTGTGGACTTGAAACACTCAAGCCTTCCCACAAGCCTCTCTGGGTCTCAGTTCTGACAGGTATAGCAGTTTTTCTCCTGCTAGACTATGATTCAGAATTGACCTTGTATGGCTAGTTGACATTCACACGACCCCCCCCCCCCCTTGAATAAACACACATACATTCAGTCTCCCACTGACCCAACCCCCCAGTCTGTGGTGGGAAGATGAGTAGAGGCCCCACCGATGACGAAGCTTTCTGTCCAACTCTCTACCACAGCCACCACAGAAGAAGAAAATATGTGTCCCGCTCTCTATCACAGCCACCACAGAAGAAGAAAATATGTGTCCCGCTCTCTATCACAGCCACCACAGAATAAGAATATGTGTCCCGCTGTCTATCAGAGCCACCAACGACAAGCCAAGAATTGGGATCAGCATGACCTGCCTTCGAACCACAGGATCTGGGATGGGATCTAGTACAATTTCTTTCTTTCATTTAGCAGACACATCCTCTTCTTCAGTGGTGTGTTGATGAACTGGTGGGACTGAATACTGCCACTCCCTCCATCACATGCATGCGCACAAACACACACACAAACATTCTCTCACACATACGCATATGCACACACACACACCTACAAACACACACACTCACCTACACAAATTATCTCACACACACTAACACACACTTCTACACGCACGTACACAAGTTCTCTCTCACACACACACACACACAGATTGTTCTGGCTCCACAGCCTTCCCAGAAAACAGAGAGGGTCTGTGGCCGCAAGCCTCGCTCTCTGACATGCAGCTGCAGAGACGCTCCAAACAGAAGAAGAGGGGGGGGGGGGGAAGAGAGTCGAAATCAACAACGTAGAGATGAAAGAGGAGGAGAGAAAGGGAGAGAGTGCACATAAGAGAGAGCGGAAAGTAGATACCTCGCGGCGAAAGGTGAAAGGAAGGCAATGGATGAGAGAGCAGAACCCCACAGGTCAGCAGGGAGGTGGTGAGTAGTCAGGGCTTTGATTGGAGAACGGTTGAGTCATCCAATACCATAGAACTCCACAGGGGAAGGACTGGAAGACAGATTAAGGCTGGCATAGCAGTGCTGGGCTGGCAGTGTGATCCAACAGTGTTACAACAGCAGTACAACAGTGCTAGAGTTAAAGCAGTGTTGTAGGAGGGTTACAGCACAGTTTAAACAGTGTTGTAGGAGGGTTACAGCACAGTTTAAACAGTGTTGTAGGAGGGTTACAGCACAGTTTAAACAGTGTTGCAGTCGTGTTATAGAAGTTAGGACCAGACCAGCCAGGAGTCATACTGCTGAGTACTAAAGCACTGAAGGGCCCCCTGAACTAGCAAACAATGACAGCTCCACGCTACCCCTGACTGACCAGAAACGCTCACACACACACACACACACACACACACAGACAATGGATACAGTAATGAACTCAGTGACCCATACCCAACCCTCAGCAACATGATATTGCCATTTTCTGAAGACAAACACAGAACCAAAGAATGAAGGTTTCCCACTGTTGTCATCCCCCCCCACACACGAACACATTAATATCTGTGACTAAGAAGTTATCTAAGAACAACGGCTGCTTAAAATTCCTGACTGACTGTTGCAAAGACTCAGAATGTGATCTCATTCCAGACTGAATATTAGCTAGATAATAGAGGACTGCTGGACCGTGACACAGTGGTAGAGAATGTTAGAATGAAGGATGGTGCAGAGAAGGAAGGGAAAGATAAGTAGACGACTGAAAGAGTGAGTAAGATGTAAGCTACTTGGTGAATTCCTCCTGCTTCTTTCACCTGGGGTATTACGTCTCTCCCACATAATACCTTACTGTAGCCTACCATAGATAGTCCCGCGCCTAGTCAGAAGGCTGTGCATGTTTTTTTTGCAAAAGTAAAGTCATTCTTTCACACAACTACACACCTGATGCGTATTGAAAGCTCTAACCTGCAGCAGATATACCTCAATACCGCAAAAATTGAATATTTTGTTAGTGGAAAAAAACAAAACTTCGATATTGCAGTGTAGCCTACGGCGACGAAAACCCCCGTTTAAAAATCCGCGTCTTACCAAGTTTTGTGCGTGCACCGGCTTGCTTCTTCTCTGTATCTCACACGTTAGAAAGCGTCCTTGGTGTTTTTTGAGTATAGTGTTCTCGATGCCAGCCTTCTCGCCGTTTTTATCCAGTGTGTGAGGAAGAGGGAGGGCGTTTGGGAATGAGCAATAGGAGACGGGAGGGCTCACAGGATGATGATGCTGCGTGGGCGGTTTCGGGACTGTCCCTACTCCCGCTGGCAGGTATCCGGCCAAAATTGTCCAAATGTTATCTTTCCAGATAATTTTGAGGTTCAATATGCAATAGTCACTATGATTTAAGACACGTTGACGTCATATTGAATGGACCAAGTGTGTACGGAATCACAAGAGACTAGCCTAACTATGTTTTTGGGCTTGATGTGTGTAAGCCTTTTCACATGCAGCATCAGTACATTGTGTGTAACCTCAAAATGTCCATAACAATTTATTGCCAAACCGGTAGAACTGTTAGTGATAGTGTCCCACAGAACCGCAAAGCTGGCATGTTTCATCATGTAAAACTGATTAGGCAAGTTACCAAACAACGCTTTCACATCCGACTGCCGCTTCAATATACATCCTATAGGCCTTAAGCATGGTGGAGGACAGTAGAGACTTGATGAAGTGGTTGGCTCCAGGGTTGATCCCATAGGACTTTAGAACCCTTCTCCCAAACCCTTCCATTTCCTCAGGAAGTCTAGTTAGCCAGTAGAATGGCACCAGGTTCTATTAGAACGCCAAGCCATTCTAATTCAACTGTTGGGTTCTAATTCAGTGGTTTGGAAGGGTAGGGGACCATGTTGACGGCTGACGCCTCGACTCGTCAACGCCATCTGTGTTGCATTAGTGAGGAGTCCAAGTTTGGATGAGGATATGCTCAAATACACACACAGTTCACCACTCCTGTTGTCGTAGCAGACTGGAAAATGATGATGAAAACAAGTAAGAGTGTGCAAGAGGGAGAGGGTAGCATTGTTATAAGGGCATTGCTAAAAGTCTTAAACATTGGACTCAAACTATGTGGTATGGGAGTCAGATGGGAGTCAGATGGCTGAGCGGTGAGGGAGTCGGGCTAGTAATCAGAAGGTTGCCGGATCGTTTCCCCGCCCCGCCAAAATGACGTTGAGTCCTTGGGCAAGGCACTTCACCCTACTTGCCTCGGGGGGAATGTCCCTGTACTTACTGTAAGTTGCTCTGGATAAGTGCGTCTGCTAAATGACTAAATGTAAATGTAACGTGAGTAAATCAAACAGGGTTACTCTAGAATGCATCAGCATTCATTTTAAATGAAACTGAAATTCAATAAACAGATTTATTTCCAAAACATTAAACATTTTCAATGATTTTGTTTGTTGTACATACAATTTAGTTAACTCAGTTCAAGCGATTTCGGTGAACCCAATGAATGCACGCATGACGCAGGTGCTGGTAGCTTAAAAAATAGAATCAAACGGACGTCATATTGTAAAACAATTGCCATAACTCTACGATACATATTGTAAAAATGTTGTATTGCGATATATTGTTCCACAAAATATTGTTAGACCCCTATTAGATACTATTACAAACAGATACTTTTTTAACATTTTGTATTTAAAACTCTTATATGTTTACCGTATGCACCTTCCTGTCTTAGTAAATTCCTTGGCTAATAAAGCTGATTCTGATTCTCCGCTCTCAGACATTCAGGTGTCTGGCTTGGTGACTGGATTGTCTACAATGACATGCTGGACATCACAAATGGTTCCAGCTCAGGTGTTCTTCCCAGCGGTGTGGAACCTGGGGTGGGGACAAGTGGTCAGCCTGGTCCCCTGGCCTCCTGGCCAGCTTCTGGCTAAGGCCTATTTTGGGACATACAAACGCTTTTATTAAACTTGTTCTTGAGAAAGCTGTGGTGACTGATACAATAGTGTTCTGATTCTTGTAAGTGTGTGACCCCCCCCCCCCCCCCCCCCCCCCTCCTTCACGCCCCTCCCCACAGGGTTCCGGCCCTTCCTATCAACATGGACTCCCGTGTGCTGATATCACTCAAACACACACAGAAACACTCACACACACACAGACACACTCACACACACACACAGAAACACTCTCACACACACAGAAACACTCACACACGCACAGAAACACACTCACACATACAGAGAAACACCCCCCCCTCCTGATCCTAACTGTAACCCACGCACACACTCTGATGAAATCCAAACATAACATAAGTCAGTGATGTCCTCTGTTGAACTCTGACCTGATTTGCTAACCCTGCTGAGTGGGGGGTGCGGCGATGCCCTGATAGGCTGTTCTCCACATCCTTATTATTATTACAACATTGTATTTCAGCACGCTATGAAACTATAACATTTTGTGAAAATAATGACCAATATCTGGAAATCTGGGCTCTCTGCCAAACTGGACCTATGGCTAGGACCATAGGCCTATTTTGGGACATACCTTTATTAAACTTGCTCTTGAGAAAGCTGTAATGACTGATTCAGTTGTGTTCTGATTCTTGTAAGTGTTAGGCTTAAACAGGATGGGGTCAAGCAAGGGTTTCATCATCTCTGCATGATCCAAGCCATTGCGGCAACTAATGCAAGAGCAAACCGACAGATGATTAGTTGATCAATCTCATCTGCGCTCCAATTACAGCAACTTGTTTGAAAGAGTTTATGGATGAAAAACTCAGAATGTCCACGAGGTGTTTATAAAACAATGAATTAGAATAGCTTCCCAGGAAAACCTCATGAATCAAGCTTGTTTGGTAAAGTGCATGAAACATTTAGAGTTTAGAGATCAGAGGATAAGATCCCAGCTGTGGCCTACCTCGGTGACCAATCGGGATTGAGGGAATTAAATACAGTCGTACACGGTAAATCAGAAAACTGTCGAGGTTCACTTGATAGCGAATCCTGCTGTTCACTATAGATCTTTTTTATTATCATTTTCTACCCAGTTGTCTGATAGAAGTTATTCACATGCCACTTTGTTCTCTCGTCTCAATTGGCCAACGCATCGCAGAGGCGGACTGATGGCTTATGGACTGAAGTGCTTGGAGGTTCAGAGGAAACATGAGAATCAGGAAGTGTTTTTTTGCCAGTTACAGTAGGCCTACATGGTCCTAGAAAATGAAACAAAGAAAGTCGTATTTGTGGACATCGATCAATTGCCTTGTAAACGACTTTAAGTAGTCTGGCTTCACAAAGTAAAAGTTTGTGTTAACTTGTGACGGTCAAAGCACCAAGGTAAGACTTTCCCACTGTACGAAAGGTGTGTTGTAAGCGCGCAGTTGTGTTATGGCAGAGGATTTAAGGTCACATTCCAAAGCGATTAGAGACAACATGAGCCGGTTTTTATTATTTCTTAATATAGCCTCATAGTTTTCGAATTATCTCAAAAGTTTGCATAACTTGGTTTAGTCCGACGGAGGCCTGACAGTGAAGGAAACAACATTGACAGTGTATTTTGTTGTGCTAAAATGTCAGCTAATTTGTATCTGGTCACGCAAACGTAAACATACCCACACATATAATGTATCCCACATTCCTTACTAGCATATTACACGGTTGTTTAAAAAAACAAAACATACATGATAAATAGTGGAGCTTTTACCTGTGAAGCATACCATTAATGAGGTCTTTTGTATTGACGTGCAGGTCCTGTCTCGAGTATTGATGTGATTGGTATGTGACCAGCTAACATACCAAAAGCTATTAAGTCGCTAATGACCGGGGAAGATAGCAGCATCAGTGGACAGTAAGACCAGTGAACGATCCATCAAGGTTTGAACCAGGAGAGGTTTTGGACAAGGTTTTGGACTGTGAAAGAACCATGAACCGAGTGCAGCAGATCCAGACCTGCGGTCTATGGGAGCTGAAGGAATGCCTGGGGAATGGAGGTTTTGGAAACGTGACGTTATGGGTGAACAAGGTAAACAGTTTAGATGAATCTAGAATGCTTCTTTACTTTTCTTCTCTTTCAGGCCTCCTCCTCAACAGGTCGCTATCTTAATCAGTCTTTTTCTGTCTCTCTCCCCCTCTCTCTCTGTCATTATCTTTTTTTCAGTCTTTCTTTCTCTCTCTTTCTCGACCCCCCCCCCCCCCCCCCCCCTCTCTCTCTCTTTATGAGGTGCATTATAACTCTTTCTTCTGAGGCACAAAGAGGTTGTTTCATCCTCAGGTGATGTCACCTGGGCGGTTGAAAGGAATAGAATGTTTTACTGCCTCTCCTCTCCATTAGCCTGTTCAAATGGGCTGGGGAAGTCGAATGAAACGATACCCAAGTAACACAAGCACAGCCTCTGTGTCACTAAAAGGTTGTGTGAGATGACCCGGGCTTGTGTTCAGCTCGGTGGGAACCCTCACCCCAGTGCACCCTGGGAGTCACAGCTCAGGGTAGGGGACGATGACTCATGAGCTTCCTTCCTCCTTCTCTGCATTTCTTATTCTCTTTCTTCCCCTCCATTTTGTATGTATTTCGGACCCACTCCCACTCTTCTCTCTCTCTCTCTCTCTTTCACTTTGTCTCTCCTTCACTCGCTCTCTCGGCGGGGAAATGTCACACGGGCATCATCATCATCCGGTCACTATAGATAACTTTTAGCCCCACCCACCGCCAGCCGGATTCAGAGGAAGAGCAAGCGATGCAGGAAGTGATGGAAGTGAAATGGGGTTGGAGAACTGCTGCCACTCCCACCATTGTGATGATTTCACATCCTGTTTCAATGGCAACTTCCTGAGTATCAGTGGTGATGACATCTGTTGCGGTGTTTTCCTGGTTTATTGATGATGTCATGTGTAATCGAGAAGGTAAAGGCGTCCTTTGGGTTGATGGATTGGTGAGGGGGGCTTGGCAGTGTTGGTCATGCACATAGTTTCTCAGAAGTGTACAGGTCACAGATGAATGAGGCGATTAGTGTGACTCAGACCTTAACCTTAAACCGTTTGTGTGTGTGTGTGTGTGTGTGTAGGACACGGAGGAGCAGATTGCCATCAAGCAATGTCGTCAGGAGCTGAGTGAGAGAAATAGAGAGCGCTGGTGTATGGAGATCCAGATCATGAAAAGGTGAGTGTGTGTTTGTGAGAGAGAGAGACAGTGTGTGTGTGTGTATGTGTTAGCATGAGAATGTTTGTGAGGGATTGTCAAACCCGGCCACCTTCTCGGTGCCACCTACAGCTTCCTGTCACACAGCTGGTAAAAGCTCCTCTCTCTGGCTGCTGTCTGGTCCACACCCTAACAGACAGATCCTGCACTGGTCTCTCTCTGGTCCTGACAGGTCTCTGTCTTGTCCTACCCGGTCCTGACTGGTATGTTTCTGGTCTGTCTTTGGTCTCTCCCTGGTCTGTCTGGTTTTCCGGGTGGTCTCCCTGGTCCCTTTGGGCTCTCCTTGGTCTCTCTGTGTTCTCTTTGGTGTGTCCCCGGTTTCTCTCTGGTCTCTTTCTGGACCATCCTGGGCCTCCCTGGTCTCCCTAACGTCTGGGCTGGGAGATGCATTACCCAGCCACGGTTAGCCGGGCAGAGAGCCCGACTCTGCCATTTCTGGACCCGTCAACACGTCCTGACGCCTCTTAGCAGGGTGGAAAATTCCATGACAGCCAGAGACATCCTAATGTCCTGTCCCCAAAATCTGTTTCTCGAAATAGCCTCGAATACAACATTTAGACCCCACTTGTCATAAAGCTGACCACAACACGTTTAAAGGACATTCGAGTCTCTCCAGCGTGTGGGTTGGTCGTTCTGTAAAGGGCAGAGAACCTCGGCTCCATTGCGGAGCCCCTGGTTTGGGTTCATCGAGTGTTGTTGTCGTGGTTTCAGGAGGTCGGGCGTCGAGCCGCTCGGATTGACTCGCTAATGTCTTTGTTTTCTTTTGAGTGCCGTGTGTGTGTGCTCGTGTGTGTGTGCTCGTGTGTGTGTGCTCGTGTGTGTGTGCTTGTGTGTGTGTGCTCGTGTGTGTGTGCTCGTGTGTGTGTGTGGGTGTGAGGGTGTCTTGCTTTGGGGTCACGGTTTTAACAAGTGTGTTGTTGTCAGACAGACGTGGTCTCCACCTCAACCGTGGCCTGCTCCCACACATCGCTAGTGGAAAAGCAGCAGGGCCAGACCCACGTGCACACGCACCCGCCCCATACGCACACACACGCCGCATACACACTTGCCACACACACATGTACAGAAATACACAGCACTTAGTATCGCAGTTCTGCATAGTAGGACAAACTTAGTAGTGCTATTGAACATGTAGGTACACACACGCTGATTTTAATAACGCAAACATTCATCTAATTATTATAGGTTTAAGATTTTTTAATCAGGCTTATGTTTCCAGTATCGTCTCTATGCTGGTGTTTCTAATCAGCGTGTATTCACACAAACACACATTGACATATCCACACACATACACACACAGACATACAAACTCTCACACTTACGGACACACACCTCCATACTGATGCTGAGTGGTTATGGCAGGTGTTGGTGTTTGTTGGTCTTGGTTCTATGAAGGATCACTTGGTAGGTCTGGTCTCAGTGTGTTTAGTGACAATCTGGTTTTTATTGGAGTGTATTGGAACTGTCTGTGACCATGAAAAACAGGTTGTTACTCTGTTATGCCAGGACAGCGGACAGGAGAGATAGAGAGAAAAGGAGGAGAGAGAGAGGGAGAGGTAGAGAGTAGTGAAGAGAAATGGAGAGGGGTAGTATTGTTTTGGTAATAACAGAAAAACAGAATAAAGGGTGGGTAGATGTACGAAAGTTTTATGGTGTCTGTCGAGGACTTAAATAAATATGTTTGTTTTTCAAATATGTTCCCTTGTAAAGCTTTCAGTTTGATATTGAATTGTTGGGCTGTAATTATTTAATCATTAAACTGTGTAACTGTTAGATCAGAGAACCACAGAGAACCGTGCACATGGGACGATAGTTTGACCGAGCCATGTGTATCAACCACCTCCGCCTATACTTCTCCCTCCACTCTCTCTCCGTCTCTATCCCTTCTCTCTTGTATGTCCTCTCTCATTCCTCTATATCTATCTTCTCTCTCTCTCCCCCCTCTCTCTCTCACTCTCTCTCTCTCTCCTCCCCTCCCCCTCAGACTGGACCATGTGAACGTGGTAGCAGCCAGGGAGGTTCCCGAGGGTCTCCAGAGGGCCCTGGGGGTCAACGACCTGCCCCTGCTGTCCATGGAGTACTGCCAGGGGGGGGACCTGCGCAAGGTAGCCGGGACTGCTGTGTGCGGGGTGTGTGTGTGAGTGTGAGGGACTGTGTGTGAGGGAAGGAGAGAGAGAGTGTGTGTGTGGGGTTCTGGTTGTGTGTGGTTTGGTGTGTGTGTGTGTGTGAGTGTGAGTGTGAGTGTGAGTGTGAGTGTGAGTGTGAGTGTGAGTGTGAGTGTGAGTGTGAGTGTGAGTGTGAGTGAGGGAGGGAGTGTATATGAAGGAGTGAGACAGAGATGGAGTGTGTGTGTGTGTGTGTGTGTGTGAGGGAGGGAGAGAGAGAGAGAGTGAGTGTGTGTGTGGGGTTCTGGTTGTGTGTGGTTTGGTGTGTGTGTGTGTGTGTGTAATGCAGAGTGTGTGCTTGTGTGCCTGCAGTACCTGAACCTGTTGGAGAACTGCTGTGGAATGCGTGAGGGTTCTGTCCTGATCCTGCTTAAGGATATATGTGAGTATTTAACATGGCAAAGTGTATGTATGTTTGTGTGTGTGTGCTGGTGTAGCGGTTGTTAGTACTCCCCGTGTGTTGTGTATTTGTATGCAACAGACGTGGTCTGACAAGCTCTGTCAGAGTTTTACGGACCGTGTTCATTCCTCACTGAGTATCGAACACGCCACTTCTGACTTCCCAAGCGCGACCACTACCAGCTACGCCAAAGAAAAGCTAGCTATTCATTGACGCGGTTGGCCTGTTTAGATACTTGAGGAGTGAGTTTCACCGATTCACACCGGCTACACTGGCAGTGTGGTTAACTTCCTGGATGGTCACTCACTGTGACTTTCTAGTGACATCATCCATGACCTAAACCATCGCCCCTTAGTCACACACACACAGAGACACACACACATAGTAGGGTAGGAAGCATGATCCAGCCATGGAGAGCACGCCTGATCTCACTGGAGGTCCCTGTATGGAGAAATGCTCTCGAAGTCACCTCAGAACATGGCATATTAACTATCTCTCTCTCTCTCTTCCTTATTATCCTTTGTCTCTCTTCCTTGTCCTCTTGTCTCTCTCTCTCTCTCTCTCTCTCTCTCTCTCTCTCTCTCTCTCTCTCTCTCTCTCTCTCTCTCTCTCTCTCTCTCTCTCTCCTCTCTCTCTCTCTCTCTCTCTCTCTCTCTCTCTCTCTCTCTCTCTCTCTCTCTCTCTTTCTCCAGCCTCTGCTCTGACCTACCTTCACAAGAGGAGGATCATTCACAGAGACCTGAAGCCTGAGAACATCGTCCTGCAGCAGGGAGAGAAGAGGGTATCTCCTCCTTCCTGCCTGTCTCACCCTACCAGACCTAGTCTCTCCCGCCTGTCTCACTTCACCAGACCTAGTCTCTCCCGCCTGTCTCACTTCACCAGACCTAGTCTCTTCCTCCTGTCTCGTTTCACCATACGTCTCTCCTGCCTGTCTCACTTCACCATACCTAGTATCTCCTGCCTGTCTCACCTCACCAGACCTAGTATCTCCTGCCTGTCTCACCTCACCAGACCTAGTCTCTCCTGCCTGTCTCACCTCACCAGACCTAGTCTCTCCTGCCTGTCTCACCTCACCAGACCTAGTCTCTTCTGCCTGTCTCACCTCACCAGACCTAGTCTCTCCTGCCTGTCTCAACTCACGTCCCCTTCAGCTCTCAGCAGCGTGCCGTTACACAACGGTGGCCAGACATATTAAAGAAACCAGAACACCCTGTTCTATTGTGTTCATCAAAATGAGATTCACCGTAATAAAAGATGTCTTACGAAAGCTCCTCTTTCTCTCTGACCCCCCCTCCCCCTCTACCTCTTTCAGTTGATTAATAAGATCATAGACCTGGGCTATGCCAAGGAGCTGGACCAGAACAGCCTATGTATGTCCTTCGTGGGCACACTGCAGTACCTGGTACGTCGTGCGCACGTGTGTGTCCGTCTGTGGGGTGTGCATGTGTGTTGTGTGGTATCTGTTCCGTTTTCCACCTCGTTCGGTGATTAGTCATAGGTCATAATAGGTGTGCCCCGATGACTTCTAGTGCCGGGTTTCGAACTGATAAGAGCAGGTCTGTTTCTCTTGCTTAACCCCTCACCCCCCCCCCCCCCCCCCCCCCTCCCAGGCTCCAGAGCTCATAGAGAGGCAGAAGTACACGGTGACGGTGGATTACTGGAGCTTTGGGACCGTGGTGTTTGAGTGCATCACAGGGTTCCGCCCTTTCCTGCCAACATGGACCCCCGTGCGCTGGTATGACTCACACACACACACTCAAACGCACACAGAAACACTCACACACAGTCACACAGAGAGACACACCCACTCCTGACCCTAACCGTAACCCACGCACGCATTCAGATGAAATCCAATCATGGCATAAGTCAGTCACGTCCCCTGTTGAACTCGGACCTGCTTTGCTAACCCTGCTGAATGGGGGGTGCGGCGATGTTGTGATAGACAGGCCACTCTCCACATCCTTATTATTATTACAACATTGTATTTCAGCATGCTATGAAACTATAACATTTTGTGAGAATAATGAAGAATGACTGGAAACCTGGGCTCTGTCTGCCAAGCTGGACCTGTGGGAGGAGCCGTCAACACCTCGCTCGTGGTGTGTGTGTGTGAGCATGTGTGTGTGTCTGGCAGTTTCCACACTGACATCCCCCCCCCCTCCCCCCCCCCCCCAGCTATAACAAGCTGAAGCAGAAGCATGATGATGACATCCACATCTATGAAGATCTAGCAGGAGAAGTTCGCTTCTCTTCACACCTGCCCCAGCCCAACAACCTCAACAGGTACACACACACACCTGCCCCCGCCCAACAACCTCAACAGCTACACACACACACCTGCCCCAGCCCGATAACCTCAGCAGGTACACACACACAGACACACACCTGCCCCAGCCCGATAACCTCAACAGCTACACACACACACACACACACCTGCCCCAGCCCGATAACCTCAGCAGGTGTGTGTGTGTGTCCCAGCCTGCTGCTGGAGCGTCTGGAGAAGTGGCTGCAGCTCATGTTGAGGTGGTCCCCCCAGGAGAGGGGCAAGGACCCCGACGCCACGCCCAGCAACTGCTTCTCTCAGCTGGAGGCCATACTGGAGCTGAAGGTACACACACCACACACGTGTACACATTAACACACGTCTACACACAGTATACGTCTATACACACACATAAACCCACTCACACCACACTCTCTCTCTCTCTCTCTCTCTCTCTCTCTCTCTCTCTGTCTCTCTCCAGCTAGTTCATGTGTTGAACATGGTCTCCGCTAAGATGCTCGTGTACCCAGTCTCAGCCAGTGAGAGCGTCGCAGACCTACAGCAGCGAATCGCGAGTGACACCGACATCCCTCCAGCCAATCAGGAGCTCCTGCTGGAGGCGGGACTAGCCCTGGAGCCTAGCGGGACGGCCGTGCAGTGTGCCGTGGACTATACTGTAATACACAATCGACACTCTCTCTCTCTCACACACACACACACAAGGTCTGTTTTTTAATGCTAGTGGGGCCCCCCGACTAGCGTTCATATTTGACGTGTGTGTGTGTATCAGGAAGTAGATGGTCGTCGTGCCGACCTGCCCCTGGTCTTCCTGTTTGATCGTTCCTCCTGCAGCTACGAGCCTCCATTCAACCCACGCACCCTCCCTGAGAACATACGCTTTGTCCGTGAGTTCCCACACACTCGCCCGCTCCCGCACTCTCACTCTTTCAGCCTCCCTCTCCCATTATCCGTTTGTCTGACTTTTAACCCTCGCTCTCTCTCTCTCTCTGTCTCTCTCTGTCTCTCTCTCTCTCTGTCTGTCTCTGTCTCTCTCTGTCTCTCTCTCTCTCTCTGTCTCTGTCTCTGTCTCTGTCTCACTCTGTCTCTCTCTCTCTCTGTCTGTCTCTGTCTCTCTCTGTCTCTCTCTCTCTCTGTCTCTGTCTCTCTCTGTCTCTCTCTCTGTCTCTCTCTGTCTCTCTCTCTCTCTCTCTCCCGGTAGAGAGGGACCCTAAGCAGGTGCTGTCCTACAGCCCTCAGAGGAGGACGTCAGGGCAGGCCTGGCACTCCATCCGCTCCCTAAAGGAGGACTGGCAGCGGCTGCAGCAGGGCCAGAAGGTGGCCATGTAAGACTCACACACACACGCGCTCGCCATCACACACACACACACGCTTGCTATCTCTCTCTCTTTCTTTCTCACACTCACTCACTCTCTCTCACTCACACGCACGTTCTCCCGCTCTCTCCCACACACCGTCTCCGTGTCACACACACACTCTATTTCACAGACGGCCGTGCGGGGTGTGTCTCTCTGTTGCAGCATGAGTTTGCTGAGGCACAACTCCTCTCTGTCCAAGCAGAAGATCGAGATGGTGTCCATGCACCAGAGACTGACCGCCAAGCTGGAGTTCTTCACCACCAGCCTGCACATCGACATGGACAAGTACCAGGAGCAGAGGACCACAGGCATAGGTAGTGGATCCCAGGCATAGATGACTGGATCACAGGCATGGGTAGTGGATCCCAGGCATAGATGACTGGATCCCAGGTATAGATACTGATGTAGGTGGAGGCTGGGAGTATGGAGGACGATGATGATGATGATGATGATGATGATGCTGTCCTCAGCCTCCGAGAAGCTGCTTGCTGTGTGGAGAGACATGGAGCAGACAGCAGTCAGCTGTGGCCAGGTAGGACTGGAGACATCCCTCTGTCCCTGCTCACGTGTGTGTGCGCGTGTGTGTGCGTGTGTGCGCTTACAGACGGCATTCTAAATGTTCTCCATCCGTTTTGTGTGTGTCTATGTGGTGTGTGTATGCATGTGTTTGTGTGTCAGGCGGAGAGTGTGAGTAAGCTGGAGGAGGAGATGATGATGCTGCAGACCGACATCGTGGACCTCCAGAGACAGCCCTGGAGGAGTGGAGAGGCTCTGGACACACTGTGAGTAAAGCCCATTCCTATTGGCTGAACCCACTCCTCTGGGCACACCCTTCCTGCCTGCCATCCAATTGCCAGTGGCGCACAGCTGTAGCTGGTGGAAGCGGTGATTGTGAGAGGTTGTCGGTCGCATCTGTGGGTCACGTGACTTGGGGTTGAACCCTGGAGAGGCAGGAAGGGATGTAATGAGCTACGCAGGGACACCTGTGATTAGGGACCACAAACACACCACAGACTATCATAACTGCCTTCTCTCATCTCTCTCCCTCTCTCTCCCTCCCTTTCTTTCTTTCTCGTCCTCTCTCTCTCTCTCTCTCTCTCTCTCTGTATCTCTCTCTGTCTCTCTCCCAGTGAGGGCAAAGCGATGGAGCTGGTTCGTAAGCTGAGAGAGAAGCCCAAAGGTCAGAATTCACCTCCTCCTTCAAAAAACGTTTCCCTCTTCCATTGACCGTGCCATCGTACTAAGGCCGTCACATCCTCTACCCTCCATCTTTCCTTTGATCGACCTCCCTCCACTTCTCCATCTCTCTCTCTCCCCCCTCCATCTCTCTCCCGCCCCTCTCTCTCTCTGTCCCCCAGACCAGAGAGCCCCTGGAGACAGTCAGGAAGTGGTTCGCCTGGTGGTGCAGGCTGTCCAGTTCTACGAGAAGAAGCTACGAGACTTCTACACACACCTGAGGTCGCCCCACAGTCCGCGCTTCTCTGAATAGCTGAGCCCATCCCTGTGTGTGTGTGTATCTGCGCGTATGCTCATCCCTGTGTGTAACTACGCGTGTGTGTGCAGCAAGACGGTGACGTGCCGGCAGCGAGCGATGGAGATGCTGCCCCGGGTGGAGGGCGTGGTGCAGAGCATGGTGGAGAGCGAGCAGGTCCTCATGAACCTGCAGGAGAAACGGCAGAGGGAGCTCTGGAACCTTCTCAAGGTGGCCTGTGTGAGTGGACGCTGGGACACGCGCAAGTCCGGACACGCACGCATGCCCACGCGCGTACAGACACGCACGCCCGCAGACACATGCGCGCACACACACACAGACACACAGCCGCAGGCTGAGGAAGAGCATGGTTGATATCATCCGGACCCTTCTCCTCCCCTCCCCCTGCAGAGTAAGGTGCGCAGCCCTGTCAGTGGCAGTCCAGATGGGGCACTCAACCACTCCTCAGTCCCCCCTCTACTGAGCCCCAGACACAGCCTACAGCACCTGTAAGTACACACACACACACAGAAACACACACACACACAGAAACACACACACACAGGTGGAGTTGAGAATCGACGTAGCTGTTGTGGATGTAGCTGTTGTGGTTATAGCTGTTGTGGATGTAGCTGTTGTGGATGTAGCTGTTGTGGACGTAGCTGTTGTGGTTGTAGCTGTTGTGGTTGTAGCTGTTGTGGACGTAGCTGTTGTGGATGTAGCTGTTGTGGACGTAGCTGTTGTGGATGTAGCTGTGTGGATGTAGCTGTTGTGGATGTAGCTGTTGTGGTTGTAGCTGTTGTGGACGTAGCTGTTGTGGATGTAGCTGTTGTGGATGTAGCTGTGTGGATGTAGCTGTTGTGGATGTAGCTGTTGTGGTTGTAGCTGTTGTGGACGTAGCTGTTGTGGACGTAGCTGTTGTGGATGTAGCTGTTGTGGATGTAGCTGTTGTGGACGTAGCTGTTGTGGATGTAGCTGTTGTGGATGTAGCTGTTGTGGATGTAGCTGTGTGGATGACACACGTGGATGTTTCAGGGACGAGTCTCTGATGGAGGAGAGCAGGACGTTTGAGAGCAGACTCCAGAGTCTGCTGAGAGAGACCACTCAGGCGGCCGAGAACGACATGCAGGTACACACACACACAACCTAACACCTACACACACAACGGAACACCTACACACACACACAACCACACAACGTAACACCTACACACACATTTACATTTAGTCATTTAGCAGACGCTCTTATCCAGAGCGACTTACAGTAAGTACAGGGACATTCCCCCCCTTGCCCAAGGACACAACGTCATTTGGCACAGACGGGAACCGGCAACCTTCTGATTACTAGCCCGATTCCCTAACCGCTCAGCCACCTGACCGCACACACACACAACCTAACACCTACACACACAACCTAACACCTACACACACACACATGCGACCTAACACCTGACAAGGGCCTCAAAAAATCACTCAAATATAACCTCCCTGTCTTTCCCTCTCCCCCTCTGTTTCTCTCTCGCTCTCTCTCTCTCTTCCTGTCTCTCTCTCCCTCCCTCTTCCTGTCTCTCCCTCTCTCTCCGCTAGAAGCTCAGAGACTGGTCCTGGCTGAGTGGAGAGCAGGATCTCTCCAGCGACCTCTCTTGAGGCCACTGCCGTGTCGGTCTGCCAGGCCGTGTAAACCATCGTCCTGCACAGCTCCTGTTTTTGTAAACCACCTGCACCCTGCAGTGCTTCAACCTACACCCACCCTGCCCTCTAGTGGTCAAGATGAGCATCATCAGGATTGTGGATGGCTGCAAGTGTTCTAGCTTTTGGGATACTTCGTAGTGTAAAAACATTTAAGAGTTTATTTCATTCCTTCTCCATCTGTTTCAAAGTTTCTGGAAACATTTTGATATGACATTTACCAAGTACCTTGGTTTTTCCAGGAGAAAATGTTGCTGTTGTAAATAAGTGTTATTGTTTTAGTATTGTGTGTGTGCATAGTGTGTGGACAGGCAAGACAGTATACTTTTCTTATAGCCCTGAGAATCTTGTTTTTCTTTTACCAAAATGTATTTATTATGAATACAATTTTACTAACTGATGTATTGGTGTTGAGAACAAATTATCCCTGTCAAGTTTGAAATAGGAAACTTTGTTCAAACTGTGTAAAAAAATTATATGCATACACAAAACTGTTTCACATTCTTTATTCCATGAATTCCTTAAAAGTCAGTTTGAGGTTTGAACTATCCGTAACCTTCCTCATTTCAAGCACAGCACAGACACGAAATGAAACGAAAACGATAGACTGGATAGATAAGATGAAACAGAGGAACAATCAACTGCTACAAGCCCCTCCCATAATGCATAACCATGGAAACCGACTCACGATGGAGATGTTTGAAGGTCACAAATTTCAACCAATCAATGAGTTACTACTAAGCACTCTGGATTTGCCATCCACTCGTATTGCAGTTTACTAATATCAGTTAAACAGATAATAAATACCCTCTCTGTACGTAGTCCGTAACTCCTGTTCTGGAGAACATATTTCTACAACGTTTGACAACATTACTGTTCTGATGTGCTTCCACAGCAGCTACAACAAACACAGCAAAAATCAAAAGCCTACTATTAATCTCTGTAGTGTAGAAGAATCAAATGATTATATAACACATGATCTCAGGCAAAGATGAAATGATCACAACGGATTTGTACTAGAAGAGTGCTTCAGCCTTTCTCCCACAACACGTATTTGAACCATGGACCAAGTCGTTGTCATGACACCCGGCTCCGTCTCACCTCCCGCCCTACTCCCGACCTGGCGTTGCCTGGTGACCCTTCCTGAGTTGGAACTCCGAGACTCTCTCTCATTCACTCCCAAGAGAACGCAGATGGTGGGCGGAGCCACTCGAGGAGGGGTTGCCAGGTAACGTCCAAATCGGGGGAAATCGGTTCTCCGTCTGAGGTGAGGAGCCCTGCGGGTTTCGCTCGGCCTCGTTGTCGAGGTTTTTTTTTTTATGCGCTTGATTGTTTGTTGACAAAGGGGCGTTGCTACGGAGAGAGCACAGAGATCTGCCGTACATCATATGGAACCCAGACAAAAAAAGAACAACTCGGGTAGCTGACAGTCCGTCTGTTTATTACAGTACTGCAGGTTGTAGACGTGGAGGGTGCCCGGGGGGGGTGGGGGTGAAGGGGATAAGGCCAAAAAACGGGGTGGTGTACGTGTGTTTCTGTGCGCACAGAGGGGACATGTGACAAGGTGTGACAAGGGACTTTTTGGAAGGGAGGTTTTGTCGGAACCAGGCTCTATACTTTCTTCTCTTCCTCCTCCTCCTCCTCTTCGTGCCTTCGTCCTTATGCCTCCAGCTCGAAGCCCATGCCCACCTTGTGTCCGCCGGCGTTGAAGTTCTTCCCGTCGATCAGAGCTGAGAGGGTGAGCTTCACTCCTACGGAGAGACGGGAAGAGAGTAGGGGAAGAGAGAAGAGGGAGGGAAAGAGAGGAGGGAAAGAGAGAGAGAATAGATAACAGGGGTGTTATGTTGGTATGTTTGTAGGCAGGTAGGTGAGTTATGTTTGTAGGTTGATGGGTGTGGTACGTTTGTATGCGGGCGTGCTGCAGGTAGGTGTGGCCCTGTCGGTTACCTGGCCGCAGGCTCTGCGTGTATCCAACTCCAATCAGGCTGGCGTTGTTCACTTTGGCCTGAAGGGGGAGACAAAGAGGGATGAGCAGTCATGCCATGTGGAGGCAGATGATACAGCCAACCAAGAGTGGACTTAAACTGCTAAAGGGACTGGAGAGAGGGCGGGAAGGAGATAAAGCCAGACAAAGAGAGAGAGAGAGGGAGAAAGAGAGAGAGAGAGACACACACACAGAGAAAGACACAGAGAAGCTGGTGTCTCTTGAGATCCCGACAAAGACATAGGAAGGGGGGTATTTCTATCCTGCATGGGTTCCCCCCCCCTCATCTCTGCCTCTCAGACTCACAGACAGAGAAGCGTCCTTGTCCAGCTGGTACTTGGCCGCGATGCCGAAGCTGGTGTTGTTGCTGCCCGCCGTCCAGGCCAGGTTCACCCCCGTCTCCAGCTGCTCGTTCACCTTCTGGTAGATGGAGCCGCCGAACTCGGTTCCGTCGTTACTGAAACACAGAGACACAGGTGAGGCCTGGGCTCCACGGTCACCCCCACTGCCCGGCGGTCGAGCCCGAGTGTCTAGACGGCGGTAAGGACGTTTTTTCCGACATCTTCTTTTCATGACTAAAGATCGTCTGTGGTTTCGTCCATGCCGATGACTACATGTAATAATAATGTACTAATTTAGCAGACAATTCAATCTAAATTAGGGGGGATTTGAACCCGCATTCTCTTGATCTTAATCTGCCGTCAAACGTTTTAACCACGGCGCTACAACCATTTCACACAGACACATCGAGTCCTTGCTCGTTTCGCTAAATGTTCCGATGTTTCGTGCAAAGCGACCTGACACAGTGAGTGTGAGTCCACTCACACGTTGGTGTGAAGCTGGAAATCTCCCGCCTTGTAACCCAGAGCAAAGTTGTTCTTGGCCAGTTTGGACTTGGCGGTGTCGAAGGCCATCTGGTACCCGGCCAGCCAGCCCTCGTAGCCCAGAACGGCGGCGGCGTGCACGGTGGGGCCCGCCATGTCAAAGTCCAGATCACAGCCCATGTTGATGAAGTCCCGCTTGTAGGCGGTCTTCAGCTTGGCACTCTTCTTCCTGCCAAGGGGAGACGGAGGGATGGAAAGATGGAGGGAGGGGATGGGAGGAAAGAACGAATGTTTGGCTGTGAGGGTCCGCCCTTCAACACAAGCGCCGCAAACACACTAAGCAGCCTATCTGGGTGCGTCTCTGCTTGTCTGTCTGTCGAAGTCTTGCTAATGCCGTCTGTTCTGGGCCTGCTGTACACAGGATGTAGTCAGAGAGACAGCTCACCCAGTGTTGGGCACGAAGGAGGTGTCCAGGGCCACCTTCAAACCCTTGGCCAGCTGGAGAGAGAGAGAGAGAGAGCGGGAAGGAGAAAGAGAGTGAGTGAGTGTAAGGGGTGACAGATAAATAATTGACTGTCTATTCACTCATATACCAGGCAGGCGGCCATCTTGGTTTCCAGAACGGTCTGGCACTCACCTGGTCTTCCACGGTGATCTCGGTGGTCAGGGTGTTGTCTGTGTTCCACTTCTGGTTGAAGCTGAGGCCCAGATCGCTGACCTTGTACTTGGTCTCCAGGTGGCCTCCGGCCTTCCCTGTGTCAGTGTTGCTGGTGCCAGAGGTGGCAAACTCCTGAAAGAGGGAGAGGAGAGGAGAGGAGGGAGGGATGTTAGTGAGGATTACCAGACATACTGTCGAGAAAGCACTGCAGGAGACGTCAAACCCAGGACATCGACAGATGACGAGAACGCCGACGCGTGTTAAAAGACAGCGGCGTCACCAGAGTGTGACAGGGGTTATGGAGAGGTGAGAGTGGAGGGGATGTAATGACATTATGGCTTTAGGTGAAGAGGGATGTAGTCTATCAGCTGGGACGTGGCTGCAAAGTTGAAAACTGGGGAGAAGAGTTCTCTCACAAACACACACACACACACACAGGACAGCTTATCCTGCAACACACACACACACACACTCTCTTACCATCTGACAATGAAGTCCACAGAGGAAGCAGGAAAAAGACAGGAGAGAAAGTGAGGCAGTTAGATAAGAATCGCTCACTCTTACACACACATCTGAAAAAAGAAGGATCACTCGTGTGTCAAAGTTGATCTGATACATGCTGTGGTGTGATGTATCATCCAGTCAGAAGGGAATCATTGGTACGTTTGTGTTATTAAAGTATTATCGAGTTCAAGTCTAGATCTCAACCGCTTGTGGGAGCTCTGCAGGCCACTGGTCAGAGGCAGGGATATGCCCTGTTGACACGGTCACTTACACACACACACACACACACACAATGAGAGACACACAGAAACTCTGATACACACACAGACATACACACATAGAGCCAGACTGTGAGTCAGCCATTTGGACTGTACAGCCCTGGGGCATGGGGTCTAGACACACACAAACCTAGACGCACACACAGTGAGAAATAAAGAGAGAGACAGGGAGATAGAGATAGAGATAGAGAGAGAGAGAGAGAGAGAGAGAGAGAGAGAGAGAGAGAGAGAGAGAGAGAGAGAGAGAGAGAGAGAAGAAAGACAGAGAGGACAAGGAAGAGAGACAAAGGGATAATAAGGAAACTCACAACTCCGCTCTGGGCCTTGGTCTTGAGGTCCAGCTTGATGACACCAAAGCCTAGGAAAAAAAGAGGGACGGGGAAGACAGGACAGACAACCAATAAGAAAGGGGGAGACGGAGGAAGACAAAGGAAGACAAATGTTAGGCCTCAGCTGTGTGTATGGACATAGTGCACGGTGGAGAAATCAGAGGAAGAGGAGATAAAGGGGGAAGGCTTTTTGGACTATTGAGAGGCAGACACTGTGACCCCTAGAGACTGCGCTCCAGAGGTCAGGGGTCAGGAGGTCACCATCTGAGTCCTGTGCTCTCGCTTCTTAATGACCCCAGATAAGGAGATGCAGGGGACTGTGTGTGTGTGTGTGTGTTTGTGTGTGTGTAAGAGAGAGAGACTGGTGAGTGCACGTGTGACTCACCATAACCCTTGCTGAAGAGGTCTTTGGCAGATTTGCCCAGGTCAGCATATGAGGGGGGGACGGCCATTTTGACTGTGGAGAAACAAAGGTGAAAGGTTTATCACTTACACTTCAACACACACACATATGCACAAACATACAGTACAGCAGGGCCACAGAGGCTAACACACACACACACACACTGCACTGTAAACAGCAATATCTCCACACAGCACGAGTCAGTAGAGTACACACAGGTTGCTACTCTACAAACACAAAAGTCCACAAAGCACCTAGCTATGCTTCAGCATGGTTCTCTAGAAGGGAAACACCAGCATAGTAGCACAACATGTTGGCATAGTGTTTACTAACTACAGTAGCAGAGCATCAACAGATTAACATGTACTGGCCAACCTGCTGTTTACTTCAAGCACCTTCCCGCGGCTGGTGAAGAAAGCACTGATGGTCAGCCGGCCTGTTCTGATAGAAGCTATTCCAGGCTAGGGTATGCTACAGTAGCGGTTCATCCCAATACCCATACTAGCATACTACCATACTATGAAGTATTGATATAGTATTGCCTCCTGAATAGTGGATCAATCAGGTCCTGCAAAATAGACTAAGGATCTATGCTAGGCTAGGTCTAGGTTCTAAGCTAAACTAGGTTAAGTCCGGTTGCTAGCCTAAACAACGCCAGGCTAGACTAGGTTATTTTATTATAGGCTGTCTGGGTGCATGCTAATAGTCTAGACTACACTGCCTCAAGTAGGTGCTATGCTAGGCTACCACTGGACCTGTGATAAACTACCTCTACCACCCCCACATCTCAGCCAAGTCTTAATCCCACTGATTCTCTGGCAGTATTCCCCTAGCCAGCAGCTAGCATTGTAATCTCCAATGGGATTGCCTTTCTTTTGTATTCACTGAATACTACAGCGATGTTGGCCCTCACAGCCTCGACAGGCAACATGCTAGCCAATGCTAGTGGAGTTAGATTAAGATTGGATGGGCCCGGTACATTGCATGGCTAATAGCTAACCTTCTGCCAAAGCATACCATTGTTTGACTCTTCATACAAGCGCTTCATTAGAACCGCTTAACAGAACCTCTTTATAGAACCACTTAAATCGAAGGGCTTGTGGTGACTTAGTACGCAGGTAACCTGAGAAAGAGAGACGCCCCGACTTGTCCTCCTTGGTTGGGTATTATAATCAGGGTTGTGTAATAAGGTGCAACAAGGGCATATCCCCATGAAACCTAACCTAGGTATGCTTAACATTGATGCGGATGGATGGGTATAGCTCAGTGGTAGAGCATTTGACTGCACATCAAGAGCAATGTCGATTTGGATGAAAGCCTCTGCTAAATGAATACCTGCGTACATACATGTCCACCTAAATCTGTTCCCAGATGCAGCGTTATTCTCTGCTGAGAAGGCTTGTCAGCTGATTGACTGGGCGGTTGGTTAGTTAGTTATTTAGCAGTTAAGTGTTAAGTTTGTCATCTGCATGACACATGCAGCATGCAGTGTTAGCATATGTTAGTATGCGGTGGAGGGGTCCTGCATGGTTGCAGTACTACCCAACCTGATACGAGGCCACACCACAGAATATTGAGTAAGACTGGACACATTTGGCCACTCAGCAGTTTTCACTACCACACACTTCACCGCACTATGCACAAGGCTACTCGTCATCAGGGCCCTGTGTGTGTGTGTGTGTGTGTGTGTGTGTGTGTGTGTGTGTGTGTGAGTGCATGTTCTGTGTATCAAGGTGACATTGCCATAGTGGGGCGTGTCCTTCTGCAGGGGGCTTCATCTCAACTCGTCTGTAAAGTCACCTTTCTTGCTCTCCTTGTCTCCTCTCCTTCACCACCTCAGTCGGTCGGAAGTTCAACCTCAAAGCTTTCCCTAACCACACCCGTAACTAACAACAGACCGTAAAGGATATAAGAGAAGAGAGGAGGTATAGGAGGTGGGGGAGGGGGGGTTGGAGAAGACGTTATCTAGAGCTGTGGGATCAAAGCTCAACGTAGGGACCATAGTCGAGGGACCCTGATGACAAGACATTTCCCCCCGCCCTCTCTCTCTCTCCCCTCCCCAACCCACCACCTCTCGCTTACCCCCGCCGCCACTCACCAGGTCCCTTGGGTGTCTGCTGCTCACAGGCCCCACAGCTGCCTTTGCTCTCTGCCTGCTTGACCTCTACTGTGACCTCCTCCACCAGCGCCGCAGTCACCACGCTCACCACTGCCGCTACCTGCTCCTCTGCTGTCTCTGACATGACTCTTGGGGACGGAGGGGGAACGTTGCAAGGAAGGAAAGCACATCGTTGGCATGCATTCTCATACTGTTCTCACAAACAACGGGAGACCTTTGTGTGTCACCGGCACCTCTTTGTTAGGTCATAATCGCTGGCTTTCTCTCAGAACCATTTTAGGAAAAGGGGTCCCAGCTTGGCTTATGTACAAACGACACCCAGATACAGCTCAGATGAACCTCTGTAATTGACATCACTCGGCCCTCATCGTGCGTCACAAACACAGGTCCCTGTAATGACGTTAAAGAGATACCACGATGTAAGGAATGAGAAGGGCTGCTAATGCAGTCACAGGCCATGCGGTTTGTGTTCTGCAGCTCTGAACTGAACCGGCACTGACAGAGGGAGGGGTTTGGCGACACGTGATCTATAGGCCACACGTGTGTGGGACTGCAGAGACTACTGGGCTGTAAACCACACACCCTCACACACAAACACCACACACATATACACACACACAACGGCTTTTTCTCATGTCTTCCTGCTGCTTCAGTGTGTTTCTGAGAGGCTGATTCTAGGGGAAATCTGCTGACCTAGCTTGATTGCCAGCCTGTCTCTCAGTTAACCAACCCCTACAAGCACGCACATTTTCCCTTTCTTGCCTCCCTCCCTCCTTACCTTGTCCCTTGTTGCCCCCTTCATTCCCCCTCTCCCCCAATACCTCGCTCCCCTATCTTCCTCAGCTCCCCTAACCCCTGTTCTATATTCAGCCGGGGTGAACCCGACACTACCACTCATGTGACCGTGCTGTTTTCAAAATGGTCGCTTTGCCCTTTCAACCATTCAGCACCTTTCCTATAACTCTGACCTCCACCCCCTAAACACCCACCCCTCCCACTTTCACACAAACCACACCTCTCTCTCTCTCTCTCTCACACACACACACACACTCTACGCCTTCCTTTCCTTCTGCACCCCTGAGAGGAGCACATGTTCGCTGAGCTCATGGGGGTCAGATTGACACCACGAATCACTAGCCACAAGACCGGAAAACACCTGGTGACATTAACAGCAATGTGGCGGCCCTGCTGAGCTTCCAAACCACAAGACGACCACAAGGATCGTCTGAGCAAAGAAAAAAAAAATGTGCACAAGCATTTAAAACGACACCACCAACACCCGCAGGTATTCAGCCTAGGTCTGGTGAACTGCTTTGTCACACAGTGTCATCCTGTCTCTTTACATTTCACTCACCAGACTCTATATCCTACTACACTCACCAGACTCTATATCCTACTAAGCTCACCAGACTTTATATCCTACTACACTCACCAGGACTCTATATCCTACTACACTCACCAGACTCTATATCCTACACTCTATATCTTACTACACTCACCAGACTCTATATCCTACACTCTATATCCTACTACACTCACCAGACTCTATATCCTACTAAACTCACCAGACTCTATATCTTACTACACTCACCAGACTCTATATCCTACTACACTCACCAGACTCTATATCCTACTACAATTACCAGACTCTATATCCTACTACACTCACCAGACTCTATATCCTACTACAATCACCAGACTCTATATCCTACTACACTCACCAGACTCTATATCCTACACTCTATATCCTACACTCACCAGACTCTATATCCTACACTCTATATCCTACTACCCTCACCAGACTATATCCTACACTCTATATCCTACTACACTCACCAAACTCTATATCCTACACTCACCAGACTCTAGGTTATATCTTCACCAGTTTGCCAAGCTGAGTGCCCCACTGGCAAGTGGCAACCCCATGTTTGACATGTAGGATGAGGAATGTGTGTGTGTGTGAGATAAGGACGACAGCAGTCATGTTACACCTACTGAATTTATAGCCTGGATGTGACCCACAGGCCTGGGTGATATGTGTTCATGTATCATGACCTACTCAACATGACATTCCTATTGGCCACACCAGACCAGACCAGAACCTGTTTTCCTTTGAGGTCTACTTTCATATAGTACTTGTAATAGTGCTACCAGACCCTCATGTCATCCAAGAGAACAGTTTTAGAGATATTTCAATATCACTGGTAAACCCATTGTCTAAATCATCTACCATGGGTGGCACAATAGAAGTCACTGCACTGTACGATAAGGTTGAATTGTACGGAATACTATTTTGATAAATGCTTTAGAGGATTATTTCACTTATTTTTTGTGTGATAATAATAGCTCACGTATAGGCCTAGGCTACTAGAACCATATATAATTTAGGTTCGACCCCTATGGAATAAGTAAACGGATCAAGAAGGACTGTTCCTGTGCTCGTAGTCTACTTGTTACAAATGACAAATAAACAAGAAAGTTGACCTTGAAACTTGGGTTAGATCCTAGGTAAAATCCCCTATCTCTAATTCTGCAGCTGTTGGCGCTAAAACATGGAGACAGCAGTTGGTTCAGGGTCTTTATCGACGTGGGCTTTTTGAGATTATGCTTTCAGGACTTTGGATAGCGACAGATACCATTACGTTCAGTAGCCTACTATAGGTTACATGTTATGACTTTTCCACAGATAGTCGTTCAATTTTCACTTTCATTTAATCACCATCCACTGGACTCCGCTGCACTCTCTGTTAGCCTACTGAACGTCTTAGTGGTGGGTTGCCAATAACGGGACGGCACTAGCAATTGAAAACTGGAATATTCCGAATGTCGAATATGAAACTAACTTCACCTCGGTATATTCATGGTCATTTCATGCAAACTACCGTGTGCGTGCGCAAAGAGCTGTCCCACAGAAGAGGATGAACTGCTTGTCATTGTCCCCGGGACGGAGACTGTAGTAGTAGGCTAGGCCATTTTTTATCCCCTAACAACACTCGCTAAAACATACCCACATAATTTATAGCATGACATTGCCCTTTGGGATAGACAGATGGTCAGAACTCCATTGTTCATTCTTCAATGCATAAGGCTTTTTTTGTCCGTTTAACATTCGACCTATAGCATGCACTTTTAAACTGACAGTGGTTTACTTAATGGCATACGAGTAGTTGTATTATAAGAAAATACAAACAGAAGCGTATGATTTCGCGCAGACATTAGTAGTTTGCTTGACAGGCCTGTAAAGCCAATGCAGCCCTGGAACATTGCGGACTCGTCCCCCCCCCCCCCCCCCCCCCCCCCCCCCCCCTCGGATTTTACATGTTTCCCCTCCCGCAATAGCTCAAAAAAAATCATAAAGACACAAATACAACACCATCAAATACATAAACAGTCTAGACACTTAGCGAAGGAAGGAATGCACTGTACACGTCCATTTCTCCTACCTTGTAGTGGTTGAACGATGCGCACAGTTTCAGAACGCTGTGTATCGCGCAATAGGGCACAGTGAAGGAGAAAGCAGCGAGGGGCGGACGGACTGAGCAGGCGCATTCAATCCACTGTGAGGGCGGGGCCGTTGCATAATTATCATTGAGGAAAGAGGCAAGGCATAAACAACCCGTTGAAACAAACAGACGTTTCCTTTTTTTCTAGGAATGTTTATGTTATTTGCTATTGCTTCATCTCTGAGCGAGAGGTGTTTTAAAATTGACACACCAGACTGGCTTGGCCTGCATCCAGGGGTGCCTTTTGGCAGTCCAAATGGTCAAACTATGACTGAGAGCGAGCAAGAGAGTATCTACATCACTGTGATTCGTTGTATGGGAATATCCCATACAACGAATCACAGTCGGTCATTGGTATATAAGAGTGTCGGTTAAAAATACTTAAGTGTTGCTTATGTGACTATAAACACAGCAGACTGGACACTGCCTGCAGAACTGCTTTCACGTATTAAGTTTTAGCTAGCTTCACAGTAGGTTATGGGTTACAGTAATTGTTTGAAATTTGAATGTGTAGCTAGCCTACTTTGTAGCGATAGTTGTATGCAAAACTTATTGATTGAACTAAAGTAGCCTGGTCTGAACGTTGACGTTTTCTTTTAATCGTTTTCTTATGAAAAATTAGAAAACATGTGTCCACGCTAGTTGTTCACTTGTCAGCGTAATGTATGTAATGACAAGTTCAGAGCCTTTTTATCTGCTGTATGGGTCATCAGCGTTGCTATGGTGAGGAATTCGGCTTGAGTAGTGTTGACACTGCGTCATCAGTCTGCGTGTTGTTGTCTAAGCAAACAACGTCAGTGGCTTAACAAGTGTCTTCCTTTTAAGATTTTACAGGTATATTGAACGCACGGTCATGGAGAATCGCTAATATCTGCATTTCGCTTTTTATATCATTACAACGTACTTAAAACACTATTTTCATGCTATTCTGTCAACTCTGTTTGCTTAACTTAAATAGCCAGCGAACGATAGTTTACCTTAGCATGCCATTAACGCTAGCCTAGCTAGCTAGCCATGCTCACCAGAATCAAGTATCTTCTGTTGCGTTTGAAAACTAGCTAAATAGTTAGCTCATCTGATCTATATACTTATAACAAGTTCATTCTGACTACTTCTTGATTCTTGTTCGTGCAGGTGCTTGAGTGATGTGTGAGGGAGCGTCTATGATATCTGGGCCTATCCCCCCAGACCCCTCTCTGTTCCCTGAGTACTACAGGCGACCAGCCTCTGGTAAGATGTTACAGCATAACTTCTAACCTCCTAGCTCAATTAATTCTCAGTGTATCCACTCACTGCTGAGTATTATTGTTCTGTGAAATAGTCATTCATTCATAACGTTAACGTCACTCTCCCCCATCCTCACATGTGTTCAACCAAAGCCAGGGGTCGTCTGGAGGGGAATGCTGAAGGGGGCCCTGGCCTGCTGTCTGGGCCCCTGGCTCCAGACCCTGTCATGTACCCTGGCTTCTACAGTGCCCGTGCCCCTCGGGCCCCCCGCATCAGCCCCAACGCCACCCACATCCTGGAGAGGGGCCAGAAAGGTGTGGTAGGGGCCCTACTCAAACTGGATGGGATCTCTCTCAGCCCCAACCCCCCCAAACACAGTAAGGACAAACAGTACTTGCTCACAGGGTCCTCACGCCCTCCACTTTATGACTTTTTCTCAAGTCACAGTTAAAACCATCCGAAGTTGGAGTGGTTTTAGAATGCAAGGACAGCCTGAGTTCTGCACTGAAACTTGGGGTGTTACTGACTCATATGTAGTAAGAGTGTAAGTGATGTGTGTTCAGTGTCAGTGACTCGTCCGGTTTTGCTTGTCAAACTTGATATGCATAAACTTGATTTGACAGCAATCCTTTTGCAGCCTTAACCAGGAAACTTACTCTATAAAATCACATACGCTAGGCCTACTTCATACTGAATTAGGTGTACTGTAGATAGTCATTCTCATCTGGCTCCAGCCACTCACCCATCTCTGCAGGCTGTTTATTTAATATTGAATTCAGTTAGTATCTAAAGCAACATACAACATGCATACAACGTGCACCTGTGTTGTGTCCCTCAGAGCAGATGCTGCGTGACTATGGGAAGGAGAATGTGCGCCGGCTCCGAGAGATCCAGAGGAGGTGCCGAGAACAGGAGGTCCAGAGGCAGCAGGCCCGCCCCGTGCCTGTTAAGGCCCTCTGGAGCTCCCCCAAGTACCAGGACGTGCCCTCCAGAGTCATGGCCCAGCTGCAGGTGAGGTGCCATCCCGTGCGGGGCCAGGTGGAGATCTGCATCCAATCCACCGTCAGCAAGCATTCAATGTAGCACCCTGTCCCTCTCGCACGCGTCCTTTTTCCCGTCGACAGAGTAGCTGTTGATAGTTTGCGGCCACTGCTTGACCACTTGCTTCTAGAGGATTGTGAACGTTGTTATTCTCCACCAAAGTGCAGAAGATAAGGCTCCTCAATTTCTCCTCCTAGCAAGAGACCAGCCCTCCTGCCAGGCCGGAGTGTCAGAACTTCCTGAAAGCCCACTCCAACTGCGGTTCTGCTGGTCGCCCCCGAGCACAGCGGCCCCCCTCACCCTCTCCATGTCCATCTCCTCGTCCGGCCTCACACAACAGCACCCACAGCCTGCAGGTGAGAGGACATTGTGTATCAGATGTGGGCAGAATAACATTCTGGGATTTTGGGAGGTTTAGGGGGGTTAGTGTTGTGTTATGTGATATGCAGGATCAAATATAAGGTCCATTGATCTCACTAAGCTTTCACTTCTAATATTGATTCGCACGTTTTTACGTTCACGATGAATTGACTTCTCTTCTGCCTTTTGTTGTTCGCGGTGCCCCAGTTGGAGGTGCGGGGGAGGACGGTGGACTTTGTGAGCCACAACGCCCGTGGGGCTAGGAAGACTGGACTGCGACGCTCCCAGTCTCTGACTGGCCTCAGCAACAAGCCTGTTCCCAGTGTTGTCAAGGGACAGGTCCCTCAGTAGTGAGTTCATCTCTGTTCAACACAAAATCACCCCTTTACTACCCCTGTGTAGCACCAGTTTACAAGCACTGGGTGCTGAGATGTGTATATACCATCCATATACCATGAACAACATGTTCTCTCTGAAATGTGCATATCATGTTTTTCTCCATGCTCCCTCATTCACACACCCTCTCTCTTACTCTCACTCACTCTCTCTCACTCTCACACTCACTCACTCTCACTCATTCACTCTCACTCACTCACTCTCTCTCACTCTCTCTCTCTCTCTTTCTCTCTCTCTCTCTCTCTCGCTCCAGCCTGGAGGAGAGGAAGGAGCAGTGGAGGAGGGAAGCAGAGGAGAAGAGGAGGAACACCCCTGATCCCTCCGTCCCAGCTGGCCACACCCTGATGCCAGAGGGGGAGAGACAGGAGACTCTGCAGACCCTGAGAGACAGTACGTCTCTCCTCCTCTTCTCAGCGTGCCTACAGACTAGTCTTCCCGTTAAGCTCCTTATCTTAGAAGGCATGCGTGATGCGCTCAAATGAACACTCGTCCTGATGCACGCTCTCTCTTTTGCTCCCTCTCTCCATCCCTCACTCTGTCTTTCTGACTCTCTTTGTTCTCTATCTGTCTGTCTGTTTCTTTCTCTTCCTCTATATCTTTCTCTCTTCCTTTCCTCCCACTCTTTTCTCCCCTCTCTCTCTGTCTCTCTCTCTCTCTCTGTCCCCCTCCCTCTCTCTCCTTCCCAGCCCACAAGACTCTGGTAGCTGAGCTGCTCTCTCTCCCGGTGAGGGCCGACACCCTGAGCACTCGCTCGCGTCGTAGCCAGCTGGACCAGCGGCTCTCGGAGATAGAAGAGGCCATCAAGATCTTCTCCAGGGACAAGGTCTTCGTCAAGACCAACTCCTAATCTCCAGTGGCCAGGGGGAGATTCTGCCAGAGGAGAGAGGACTGAGGAGATGTCATGAAAGACTTGAAGGAACTGTGTTCTCTCGTTAGATAACTTTTATTTTCATAATGCGCTTACAAATGTTCAAAAAAATATATATTCTGAATCTGAGTGAACTTGTAAATAGTACAGACTCAAGAGCTGTTAGATTGATTGAATTAAGTAATATTTTTTCCTCTTTGAGGTTAAGCAGGATTTCTTTGTATTTCATACTACTGATACTGAATGTATGACACAGTTTGATCCTTGATAGACTCTTGGGTGACAGACAATATACATTTTGTATATTGCTGAAGGTTTGTGGAATGGATATCAAATCAACTTTTGTAACTGACTGGAACGTTACCCGGTATTTTCTTATAAATTGTGTTTGTATTGTCACTTGTATGATATACTGCTGTTATTCTATTGCAACTGCTGAGTACAATGAATCTGTCATGCACAAATGTAAGATTTATTCAGTGTTTTATATAAAATAAAATGGACTGGCTAGTATATGTTTGGGGTGATGTGTACCCCTGGACCCTCTATTACAACATGGTTTTGTTTTCTTTAGTTATTAATCCGTGGGTATATACAATATATATATATATTATATATTGTATACAGCAAATAAATATATATATATTATTTTTAATACAGAACACATTAAACATCCTATTTGTGCTCATCCATTGGCACGCCCCCAAGTTCTATGACGTGTGACGAATGCCCGGCTGCCCCCTCTGATTTCATTGTTCACTAGCTCTAGGCTAACCGCTAGTTTAGCTAGCTAACAGATACTGCTGGTTCTCGTAAGTGAATTTGTGTGCAAGTACACATAAAAACAACTGTACAACGATGAGTAAAAGGAAAGCACCACAGGAATCCCTAAATGAGGGAATTACAGACTTTCTTGTTGGTGAGTTATGGGTATCTGGCTATGGTACTGTAGCTCTAGTTGCTTTCAGTAGTCGAGAAGTGCAAGTTAGCTAGCTAGCTAGCTATCCAAGCTAAACAAGTCAGCGTAGTGAGCTGACCAGAACACACAAAACAAAGGCACACTTCAAGCCTTTCTCAGACTGATTGTGGTTTAAGTTTGTACTATTTAAAGTTCCCTGTCATATGAAGGTTCAATGACAGGCTCTGGATAAGAGCGTTTGCTAAGTGATTAAACGTTTATAATTTGGCATTGTAACCAAGCACAATGAGAGAGCTTATTAGCGTAAACCATAACCCCAAAACAAAACAGCATGTGCGTCTGCACTACCCACTGACCGCAGTGAAATGCCATGCTTTGTAAAAAGCCACCTACAGTAGCAAGCCACCTAATGTCCTTGCTCTCTGTGTCTGTCATTGTCCTAGAACTGGCCAACTATGAGAGAAATGTCAACAGAGCTGTACACAAGTACAACGCATACAGGTAGGACGATATATGTGCAGATTCATTGATACTAAGTGTTTACTTCTATTGCTTGCCTATTGTAACACGTAGATAAAGGACTGAATGGTTGTACTATGTCATGTTCCACAGGAAAGCAGCATCTGTTATCTCAAAGTACCCCCAGAAGATTAAAAGTGGCACAGAGGCCAAGAAACTGGTAGGTGGAATATATATTTCCGCATTTAATTGTGATGCAATAAGTAAGTACCACTCTCCAGTGTGTAGACACAGAATTGTAAAGTGTAAAAAAGTGCACATAAATCACCTAACAAAATGTGCCTTTTTGTCAGGACGGTGTCGGCGCAAAAATTGCAGAGAAGATTGATGAGTTTCTACAAACAGGCACACTCAGGAAACTGGACAAGGTGAGGGTCTGGGGAACGGTTTAACACAGCCTTTTGTGAACTTGATGTATTTCCCCAAATTCCATCCTAAAAGAGGGATCTGTGTTATGTTTTTAGATTCGTAATGATGATACAAGTTCTTCAATCAACTTCCTTACCAGAGTGACTGGTATTGGGTATGTTCTCCTGCTCCACTGCACCTGAACACCTGGAATCTTGAAGATATTGTTTTCTAAATTGTATATGATCTATTTATCTAGACCTGCTGCAGCCAGGAAGTTCTTTGATGAGGGAGTCAAGACCCTTGAAGGTATGTTTGGATTGCTTAGATTTTTTTTAGACCTCATACATCAGATGTAGTTGGACTGAAGACTTGAGTTCAAGGACTAATCAATACACTGTTGTATCTTTTAGACCTGAAGAACATTGAGCACAAGCTTAACCATCATCAGCAGATTGGGCTCAAGTAAGTGTGCTGGCTGTCCTATATACATAATACATCCATAAAATGTGTGTAACCTGCATGACACTGTGTCGTGCTTCCCGCAGGTACTTTGAGGAGTTTGAAAAAAGAATTCCACGAGCAGAGATGCAGACAATGGAAGTGAGTGACTAAAGTATGGTCAATGAAATATCTTGCATACTGTTGTGTTTACTTGAACTGTGTGTGTGTGTGTGTGTGTGTGTGTGTGTGTGTGTCTGTGTGTGTGTGCACGCAGGTGCTTATCCTGAAGGAACTGGAGAAAGTTGGCACTGAGTACATCGGCACAATCTGTGGGAGTTACAGGAGAGGTGAGATGATGGAGTCAGTGGTCAGGAAAGTGAAGGATCAATGGGTGTGCATATTCATGCAGGGCCGGTAGCACTTCCTGTATGTAAACTTGCACATCGCTGCACTGTTCTCTCAGGAGCTATGGATGATAACATCCGTGGGGAGGGTCATTCAAGGATGCGTTGCCTTGCTGTATTATTGTTAGATCAGGGGGGGCAATAGTAACAACATACCATTGTCTGAAATAATTCATGCTTTATGGTGATAACACCCATATTATTGTGTGTGTGTGTGTGTGTCTCAGGTGCAGAGTCCAGTGGGGATATTGACATCCTCCTAACCCACCCTGATTATACTTCAGAGTCTGAGAAGCAGGTATTTGTTCACCCCAAGCATGACCTCTGCACCACAACTCCAGTGCAGTGTCGGGGTCGTCGCATGGTCTCACCCCTGCCTCCCCTTCTCTCTTCCCCAGGCCAAACTCCTCCATGACGTGGTGGACCACCTGGAGTCCATCGGGTTTGTGACCGACACCCTGTCCAAAGGGGACACCAAGTTCATGGTGAGGCCTGGCGGCGTTTTGAGAGGGGGTTGCTGGGTGTTGTTCGGTGTTCAGTGGCGTTACGTCTGAGCTGGTCGCTGTGTCTCTAGGGGGTGTGCCAGCTGCAGCCGAGCGATGAGGAGGAGGAGGAAGAAGAGTACCTTCACAGGCGCATTGACATCAGGTGACCGTGACAGCCAACCAGCCCCTCTCCTCTCAGCTCCTCCTCTCTCAGGCTTGGTCCTTATTGAGCAGGGTAGTCAACAGCATGGCAGGCTGTTTATGTTGCTGAACATGTATTGTTTCAGTACAGACATCCACACTTGTGTTATCAGACGCTTAAAGAATCAACATCCTGTTTGGAGTACAGGGTGAAGGAATATTAAGGAATATATGTAGTTATACATATGTGTCTCTTTTTCACATGTTTCCTCGCCGGTTCTGCTCCAGGTTAATTCCTAAGGACCAGTACTACTGTGGCGTTCTGTATTTCACTGGGAGCGACATCTTCAACAAGAACATGCGAACCCACGCTCTGGAGAAGGGCTTCACCCTCAACGAGTACACCATCCGGCCACTGGGGGTCACTGGTGAGTCATGCACGCTGAGATCAAAGGTTAAACCTTGAGTTGTCCAGAGGAGCTTAGAACAGTGTGCGAGGGGTATGGAGGAAAAAAGTGTGTGTGTGTAGCACTGTGATTGCTGACGTAACTTTTTCACATAAAAGCATCTACTAACAATCACCGGGATGTACTCGATACACTTTTGTAAAAGCACCTGCAAAATGACTACATATCAAATGTATTTTTCCTTGTCCTTGTGTGGTTTCGCTCTGGCTAGGCATGGCAGGGGAGCCTCTGTTGGTGGACAGTGAGAAGGACATCTTTGACTACATCCAGTGGAAATACAAAGAGCCAAAAGAACGCAGTCAGTGAAGGGTCGAGACACAAGCTTTTGTTCTCGAAACAATGATTCTGCTGCAAACGAGGCTGAAAAACGTGTGCACATGAAACTTGTGTGTCTGAGTTTCGATGTTTTTTGTTGTTTTGTTTTTTTAAAGCTTTTTCTTGGTAAATCAGTGAATGAGTATTGATGAGGCGTAGTCAATACAATATGGGTCAATGAGGAAAAGAAATATTGCCAAGGCAGAATTTTTACATTGTTTTACTTGTTCCATGATCATACATGACATCTATATATCATTTTCTGACAGATCACACAAACAAAAAAAGTGTATTTATTGGTGACTCTTTTGGTTTCAATCCAACTTAACATGAATGAGTGAATTAGTAGGAAAGGTGCTTAGTGCTGGTGTGTCTATCAGTAGCCTGTTTTGGCTGATTGCTTATTAAACTTGCTAGGCAACAGTGGTTGTAGTTTTGTTGACTACAGACACAGCCAAGCCACCAGGCCACCGGCACAGGGGTACCAGATATTTAGTTATGCTGTCACAGCTGTAAACAGCACCCATTCCTCCAGACTGTCCATCAGGATTATATTTATTGTGCTTGAAAGATATTAATCAGTTATTTGAAATGTAACTGCCCAACCCTTGATGTGGTTATTAATGACTTATATCTATTTCTGATGGCTTAGTCAGACTAGATATAATTTGTGTGTTCTTATATGGTGCTGCAGTATGCTAAGTTGGAACGTTTTTATTTTTATCTCTGTAGAGGTTAGCAATAGAAGAAATTCAACGTCGAGTTGATTCTGGCAAGCAATGGAACAGTAACTTGGTAACTAGCAATTATGTTCAATTTCATTTTTTTTTGTCAAACGTGTTTGAATTGTGTAAGGTGTGGATATGATAATAAATGTGCATTTTTTTCATTATAGTTTGAACTGTTAAGGGTGTGCACGTATATTGAAGGTACTTGTTTCTAAGTACAGTATCACTGAAGGGGTGGGAACGTGTCTTTTCTGAAGCACCACATTTTCACTCAAATAAGGGCTACTCAGAATACTGGTATGGTATGCTAAGATGGCTACGATTAGCAGTGGTCAAAAGTGCCACTAATTTACATTTGAACCCAGGCCACCAAGTTGGGTCCTCATCCTGTATGGTGTGCACACGTATCACTTTTTTATTATTTAATATGGGCACAAATCTAGCCTACATGTCTTGTCAAACCCCTTAAATATACTCTGTGTAGCCATGCTCTTATTCTGAAGGTGAATTCTGAAGCCAGGTTCACGGTAATGTTTATACCCGTTGTCACGGCAACCAAGAATCTTTGTGGGCCGCAAAGCATGATGGTTTGAAATAAAATGCCGACAGAAATACCAGTGGAACCAGCAAAAATTGACCAATTGCTGAGATGCATGCGTTACTGTTAGCCAATAGGACGTAACTGCGATCGAGTGCTTAGTCAGTTACACACCCTCATCTTTCTTGTCAACCACTTTGCGGGAGTTGAAGCTGTGCTGTGACCAAGCGTTTCTGCAAAGTATACAACCAACCACCGTTGGGAATACCAGGTAAATTCGTCATAGCTAATCAACTTAATATTTTATTACAATTTGGCACTTGATTTAAGCTTCAAATTGAACATAGGTCGATTAAATGAACGGAGTTTAAACGCTTGACATCAATGCCTTGGTCTGCATGGTTGTCCATCATTCATTTTAGCACGGAGCTAGTTAGAGCTACTACAGTATAGTTAGCTCTAGCTAACCAGGATTCATGTTTTTAGGAGTTTGCTTGACATAATTACGTTGCCTATGTAAGTTACTGCTAGCTATTTGTAAACATGTTGGAATTGTAACGTAGCTAGAACTAAGCATCTTTATTATAGGTAGCCTAGCTCTATCTAAATAGTTAATTTGTAGGTCTCTAGATACTGGTAACGTTAGTGAAGCCCATTAGCTAGCTACCTAAAGTAAGTTATAACAAAAGGTGGAACAAGTGAGACTAGTCCGATTTCTTTAGAGCCAGGCGCGCTCGTCACTCCCCCGACGAGATTTTCTGCTGAAAAGCAGTTGGAATCAGCAGCGGGCGGTATCCATAGAAACTACGCACAGAGCGGTAGTCAGCCTATTGTGCCTGAAAATGTTATGCAACATTGATAAATGATAGCTACATCAATGATATGCGGTGTGTCTTCCATTATGTAACTGGCACGAGTGCGAAACTGCTTGCTGTTGCTAAGCCTTGATCTAAGATGCTAAGCTTGACGTTTAGTGGGAACGCTGGCTTGAGTCGAGCTTCTTCAAGAGTCGTTTCATCTCGCTCGCTTGGAGGCGCGATAATGCGGATTTGGATAGGATGGACTGGATTTTTAGCGGATCCTTTTCTTCCATGTAGGCTTCTGTTGGTAAAACTAATTCTGTGTTTTGGTCTCCCAGGGCAACCATGTCTGACAGAAAGGCGGTGATCAAAAATGCGGACATGTCCGAGGAGATGCAACAGGACGCCGTGGAGTGCGCCACGCAGGCTCTGGAGAAGTACAACATCGAGAAGGACATAGCTGCATACATCAAGAAGGTACACACCGTGCCCATCACTACATCAGATTTTTGGCACATTTCTAACAAACCCGCTTGTGATGGTAATCAGAGTCAAGCTGGTGTACTGCCTCACCTAGTGTACTTATCGCATTGCATGACTGTTTAATGGAAAGCACGAGGAAGGTTAGGAATAAGCAGTCGGCAAGAGTTGTGATGTGTGGTCATTTGGTGTCCTGGCCTAGTTCCCAGTCTTTGGCTACCATCTTTAAAGGAGCCATTAGCACAGATTGCCTCCTTCAAAATGGTAATTGGTGACTGCCCAACTCTCATCTGTGTTAATTCATACATGTCTGTTTGTGCCTCTCCCAGGAGTTTGACAAGAAGTACAACCCCACTTGGCACTGCATCGTTGGGAGGAACTTCGGCAGCTACGTGACTCACGAGACCAAGCATTTCATCTACTTCTACCTGGGCCAGGTAGCCATTCTGCTCTTCAAGTCAGGCTAAGGGGCCCTGCGCCTTGCCCCCATCAACTGACCATTAAACAGTGACTGACTGGACAGAAAGGCTCTATCATTCCTGGCCAACGGGCTCTGCCCTCTTCTGTGCTGCTTTAAACTTTGTTCCCCTTTGTTTATGGAAAAAAAACTACAAAAAAAAACATGGCCATGTGAAACAAATGAAATCACTTGTATTTATTTTTGTTTTTCTATCACATTAGATTTGATGTCTCAGATTTCTTTTTTGTAATTAAAGCAATGTTTTTGGCTGGGTATACCTTTTGAGTAATTTGTTTCAGGTGTTCATGCTACCTTGTTGACACCGGTAATGCAAGACTGTATGAAAGCAGCTTTAGCCTGTAGCTCTCTGGACCAGCGCCTATGGTTGCGTAACCAGGGTATGTGCTACCTGGAGCAGTAATATGGGCCATCATGCTACTGAAATAGAATTTCTACCCACTCCAGTCACACAGGCTCAGGTGATGGAATAGGAAAATCACAAAAGGCTTGTTTATGCTAATGTGGCATCGATGAATTGGACATAGCCTTGGTCTAAGCAACAAGAGAGGCTCATATTGTAAAGATTTTAGAGCTGCAGGAACATGCTGACACACTGCAATAGCTGTTCAAAATGTCCAGGTTTTGAACAACCTCTATATAAATAAGACTGCACTATGAATGAAAACACTTCAGTCCTAACTGAAGTAGCTAAAAATATCAATAGAACCATGAGTGATTTAATTAGAATGTTGGCAGGCCAACATTGACCATTTTGAAAATAACATTTCTCAGCCTTCTCATTTATAAACCATTGGAGCATTCGTCACCTATACACCCACATTGGGGATGCAAAACAACATTGACGCTAACAAAAGCCAGTGGCGCGGGGCATAGGTCTGTGGTACTCTTTATTACAACACGTTTAGAAAACCAGCTTGTGAGGGTACACGCCGTTGGACAGGCAGAAGGATGAACGCAGGTAGCCCTTGAGCTGGGGGACCTTCTTGATTAGGGGCAGCAGCTGGGAGTCCACAGCCTTCTGGTCCTCCTTCCTCTGCTCTGTCAGCTGGTAACTCTGGGGGG
Source organism: Hypomesus transpacificus (assembly GCF_021917145.1). Lineage (NCBI taxonomy): Eukaryota > Metazoa > Chordata > Actinopteri > Osmeriformes > Osmeridae > Hypomesus > Hypomesus transpacificus. The sequence goes on along the minus strand of NW_025813837.1, from coordinate 1,374,454 downwards.
GGGAGGAGGAGAGGGGAACAGGTAAACACCATGCCAACTCCACTCACTTCCTGGAGGGCATCAACGCAAGGCTGGAGGGATCACATCAGCTTTAGATGTTTTTATTTCTCACATTTAACAGGAGAATTGATTTAATACCCAATCACAATAGCACAGGAAACAATTAAGTACCACCGGTTAAGTTTGTGACTATCCCTAATTTGGAAGGCGTCTGTCGTGGAGCGGGGTGACTACTGTACCTCCTTCTCTGTGTCGAAGATCTCGCCCTCCTGGTGGCGTGGTCTCCTCAGCCTCTTCTTCTTGAAGTAGGCGTCTGACAGGGTCTTGGGGATCTTCATGGTGGAGATGTCGACCTTGGTCGCCGTGGCGATGACAAACTTCTGGTGCGCCCTGCGCAGGGGAACGCGGTTCAGGGCGAGGGGGCCTGGGGGAGAGGAAGGGTACGGAAGGACTTGTGAGATCAGTCGAGTGATCAGAACGAGGACACCCAACATTGTCTTAAAGCCGTATTGTGTTGCAACGGAAGCAGGTTCCCTCACCAGTGACGAGCATCAGACCGCTGGAGAGCTGCTTCAGGAACACCACGCGCTGAGGGGAGCAAGCACACCAGTCAGTCCTTCAGGTCCACCGTCTCATCTCATCCTCGCCTAAACAGCTGCTGCTCAAGTACCATCCAAATCTACTAACTAGGACTGATAAAAAACGCCTGAAGATCTAGCTAAATGAACATCTGACCAGCCAATGACAACCAACCCTCAATATAAAATGTCATGGACAAAAACAGGGGCACAACCGCAGGAAAAATAAAACAACATTATGGGACCACCAATTTACATAATAAATGTGCCGTTTCACAAAATTACACGCTCCCAATTCAATAGCATGAGTGTCCTGTGCCTATCAAGCAGCCCTTGACGTTTGCCACCCTGAAGGGCCTGGGCTGAGCGTGCGCGTTTGTGTGGGTGCACTGCTGTGTGCTGGCTCCTCTGCCTGCCTGCCCCCGCACTGGGCTCAGGGAACAGTCGTTTGTGTGTGGGAAGGGGGGGGGGAGAGGGAATCGGATTCCGACTGTGGAGGTGTCGTTTAACGAGTGAAAACGTGCGTGGGAGCACGCCGTCGCGAGGGTGAAGCCACAGCATTATGGGAAGTCGCCGGCTCCACTACAGGAGATGGGCCGTGTGGGGGACAGGCGCGCATGTTGTTGGCACACCTGTCAAACCCACTTCAGGTATACACAGGCTGACCCTGGGGGGAATGATTCATCCGCATGCGCTGGGAGATATGCTGGAAGTGTCCGGGCCTGCGTGGGGAATAGTGCGTGTGTGTCCATGCCTTTGAATGGAACAGGTCACGCATGTGTGTGGGACAGCGTGTGTGTGGTTGGTGCTCACCTTCCCACGGTGGCGCCCGGTGAGCAGGACGAGCACGGTGCCAGGAGTGATGCTGGCGCGCAGCTTCCTCTTGTGCTGGCTGAAGGGCTTCTTCCCGTGGCTCTTCAGCTTGCGGGGCACGTCCTCTGTGGGGTAGTAACGGGGCTGGTTGGAGGGGGGGAGACGGGTACACATCAGAAACCACCCCAGCAGCCATGTACACCAGCAAGGGGGAACCAAACACTGTCTTACAGGGAACGTCCCAATGACTGCCTCCCCAGGTTATGCCAGGAATAATATGTTTGTAGGACATCCAAGGCAGAGCAGCTCTGACACCTGAGGGTGTTGGGACTCACCATTTTGCGCAGCTTGACTACGCGAGTGCCTCCATTCTTGTCTCCTCCGACAGTCTTGGTGACTGTAGCGGGCGCCTTCACCTTCAACTTCTTCTCAATCTGAAAATTCGACAACATTAAAAAACTGTTAAAAATAACCTCAGACCATTCATGCCCGAACTTTAGAAGCCACGTCTGTAGCTTGAAATGTTTCATCAAGGGACAAAGCTTTCGGGTCTCATGCTGAAAAGTCGGCGGCTCAAATCCCTCCAGCTCCGCCTGGGCCAGGGTCTCACCTTGGTGGTGGTGGTCTTGGTCTTCCTCTTGTACATGGCTCTGCGAGCGTACATGGCGGAACGGGAGTAGCGGCCAATGCCCCTGACCAGAACCGGGTTCCGGCTCCCGTGTTTCCTGACAGCCTTCTTTTTATCTCCCTCGGCCATCTGAAGACAGGTAAAACACACTTGGAATCAGAACGCTATGATCCCAAACACTTGGCTACTACTGGCTTGCTAGCTAAGTAGCTGTGCAACATCAGCATGCCAGTAAGTGATGCACAACAAGGCTTTGGATCGCACCTAACAAAAAATCATTTTCATGGTGAATGGTTTGTGAACATTAGATAATTATACTAGCAAATTGAAGGCGTTAACCACAACTGAAAAACCGGCATGGGTCACTTGTCAGGTAAATGCATGCATAAATTGCGGCATGACAGATGCTAACTACTGTAGGAGGCTAGCAACTTGCAAACTTGAATTATGTTCCGGTCAGCCGGCTATGCTTGGTGCAGTCTAGAAATACCTTTATAATTACTTCAGTTACGTGCTTCAGAAATAGAGTAGAACACTAACAGAATTTACAGGATTCAAACAGATACGTAACCCAAAGACAGCCATTAGGGCTTTACAACGCGTCCATCAAGCTAGCATATTATCACAGGCCAAGCCTAAACATTAGGCAATATATTTAAGTTATCGTCCATGAAATACTGACATTTTCACAAATACCGGGTCTTTAACACAAACAGAACAGCCTCACTTCAAAGTTAAAGGGTAAATCTACTTAATTCACTAAGATGAATACCGATTTTATTTCGGAACAAATGTGAGGAGAAGCCATTCCTACCTTTGCTATGAAAAAAAGAAAGACATCCGGGGATGTGACGCATATATCCACGTCGATTGTCACGGCTACGTAACGAGCGGCCATCCATGTTTTTCATGGAACTTGTAGTTCAGAGCAGGAGAATACGTTGTATTACAACCACAGCTTGGGCCTCGTTTTTCCAACTTTCTTACAGCAAGGACGTTTTCGTATAATTTCGAACTGCAACCACGGACACTCACATAAAATGTTATATTACATTACAAGTAGGCCTACTGTTTGATGGGACGGGGGTGAAGACTGCATATGATAAAGAACTGAACAGTCTAACTTATGCTAGATATTTATTAGGTAGGTAGGACAAAGAATAAATGGCAAAACAAATTCGAAATCAAAAGTTTATTGATATGATAAACAACATTATCCTGTATAGTAGGGTCCACAGTATTGACACATTCTTCTTGGGCAATGGGCACTGTGTGCATCCCTGCCATGGAGTGAAGGGGCAATAAAGAGAAAGAGAGAGAGAAGTGGGGTAGAATCTGTACTGTCACAAACAGTCAAGTTACATTTAAAAAAAAAACTTTGTCCTTATTCAATGGTTTTTATTCTAGAGGTAGTTATGCCTTATAAGCAAGCAGTGTATTCAAGGCACACGCAGAACCAGTCTAACATACTTAAGTTAGCCCTTTAACATTGTAAGGCCTCTTTACCAGAAGGTTAATGGTTAATACAATCATCTTGAATAATGAAGTTGTTAAAAAAGTATATTTTTTCACACATACTACCCACCATTTTCTTACACATACTACCATACTGAACACAGACCATGTTGGAGTGTCTTCACAAGTGTATTTGATGTGAATCAAGTAAAAAAAAAAAAAAAGACTAATGTTTGAGCAAGTCGATGGTGTGTGTTGTTGCACTGAATGTGTTGATGGCATATCTGAATATTTCAATGAAAGCAGTCTATGGAGTACATGGCAAAAAGTATGCGGACACCAGCCAGCCGTATTCGATTTGCCATGCATACTGCTGAAGTAGTACACTTCAGAGTACGGACAACAGAAGAAAGTGCACTTTTTAGTGCAAAGGGTTTGTTCTTCACTGGGTGTTTTCGATGATGATGGCGATGCCCTGTCCTCCTCCGATGCAGGCAGATCCTACAGCATACTTGCCTCCCCGCCGCCTGAGGAAACCAAAAGGGCCATCCATGAAAACATAATTTCTGAAATATTCCCCACATTATAGGAAGGGATACATGTTTTGATAAACATTTTACGATAAATATGGATACATTGTTAATTGACTTTCCTGGTATGATAACACTAAAATAGAAATGGCGGTGTGTGTATAAGTGTAGGCATTTGTGTAGGCATATGTGTGTGCATGTTCGTGTGTTTCTTTGAAGGTGTGTGTGTGTACCGATCTGTGTGCGTTCAGGTTACCTGAGCTCATGCACCAGGTGTGCAGTGATGCGAGCTCCAGAGGCCCCCAGGGGGTGTCCGATGGCGATGGCACCTCCGTTCACGTTGCACTTCTCTGGGTCCAGGCCGAGCGCCTTGGACACCGCCAGGTACTGGGCGGCGAACGCCTCGTTCACCTGTCACACACACAACCGTCAGGAAGTATTAGTATATGGTCAAAAAATGATAGATTTGGGGATAATAAATGAATGAATGGATGAATCATTTGTTCATACCTCTACCAAATCCATGTCTTGCAGAGTGAGACCTGCTTTCTTCAGAGCTTCAGTGATAGCAGGAACAGGGCCTGTGACAGAACACGACATCTTAGCAAACCAAAATAGGAACGAGACTCCATGTTGATCGACAGGGGATTCGGAAACCAACAGTTGCACCTGTGTCTAAATGAAGCCATTACAAAGCCTTGCTAGAAAGGAATAAATCACTTCAGTCCCAAAGCCATATGATATCAATCCCTCACCAATTCCCATGATGCTTGGGTCGCAGCCTGAGATGTGATAGGCCACTATTCTGGCTAATGGGGTGAGCTTGTGCTCCTTCAGCGCATCCTCACTGGCTATCACCACGGCAGCAGCCCCATCGGACACTCCCTGCAGACAAGGAAGAAGACATAGGATGGATTAAAACACAGTGTTGCCAATGCATTGAACATTTTAAATCGTTTTGTTACCATCACTGTACAAAAGCAGGAAATTGTGTTTTATTTCTGTCAAACTTCAAGAATTTATCAAATTTGTTGCAGATTTCTGGTTGGTTACTCACGGATGCGTTGGCAGCCGTGACCGTTCCTCCCTTCTTGAAGACGGGCGCCAGCTTGGCCATCTGCTCCAGAGTGGTTTGTGGGCGTGGGTGCTCGTCCTGGGTCATGGCCACCTTGCCCTTCCTACCCTTCACTTCAATGGGCGCAATCTCAGCTGTGTAGTGGCCACCCTCGTGGGCTGTGCATATGGACAGAAGAAGAACTCGACAGTAAGAAAATCAGACTGACAGGAACCTGGTAGGAAGCCTGCATTAGGAACTGCAAAAATGCAGGTGTCTTGTGCTTTGGCAGGTGGTAGTCCTTTACATAGAGTAGAAGCAGAAGGAATTGTATTGATCCCCAAGAGGAAGGAGTATATTCCTATTTGTACCTTCTGTTCTGTAGATGATAAACTCTTCCTCTGCGTAGTCTATAGGTCTACAATAACGTTTACAATAACGTTTTTAGAATCTACAGAAAACATACATAAGCCATTTAGTGACTCATGTCTGTCTGTCACTCGATTATCTTGAAATTCGGAAGGTGTATACTCAGAACACTACTTGTGCAGTGTCGAGCACGATCCGACAAAGAAGCCTGCTGCAAAACACTTGACAAAGTCCTTCCTTGAAGGGAACAGGGGGCCCCACTGACCAGCTTTCCACTTCTGCTGGGTGTGGTGTGCGTACTGGTCGCACGCCTCTCTGGTGATCTCGTACTTCTCAGCCAGGTTCTCAGCTGTGATGCCCATCGGGATCTTGATGTGCAGGTCGGTAAGCCCCGCCCACAGAGTGTCCTCCAGCTAAGAGTCATGTTCACGCACACAAACAAAGAGCACCAAGGACTTCTGATGAATGACAAAGAACAAACTTCTAAGCACGTGTGAACAACGTCTGCCCACAATTCACTCGAACCCTTTTCAAATAAACCTCAAAGTTCTTGAAATATTGTAGGTGAAGATGTTGGAGTGCCCATTTCATCAGTACTAACTATGTGGCACGCATATTTATCCATCGATTTGTGCTACTGTCCACGTAAATAAGGATAATGTGAAATACATGGTGAAGGTGGTGGTTTTGTTTACCTTCAGATCAAATCCAAACTTGGTTCCAAAGCGAACGTTACGCACGGCATACGGTGCCTGGCTCATGCTCTCTGAGCCTCCGCACAGCACCACCTCGGACTCCTTCAGTTGGATTTCCTACACCCACACGTACACACACACACACACACACACACACACACACACACACACACACACACAATGAAGACAACATTTGTTACAGAAACACACAGACTGTTGCAAATCCAGTGACCTGACAACCTTCGCTGTTGAAGCAGAACAAGGTGACTCATGGATTTGCATCAATGACTCTGCTCGTTAACAGCATGCTATGTGTTCCTGCTAATCCGTGTTTCCTAACAGTGAGTGTGGGCGGGTCTACCTGGGCACCGTTGATGATGGACTGGAAGCCGGAGCCGCACAGCCGGTTGACGGTCAGCGCGGGCACCGGGATGGGCACCGCGCACCTCAGGCCCACGTGGCGAGCGATGTAGGCTGCATCAGCAGAGCTCTGGAACATAGGGGAGAGAGAAAGAGGGAGAAAGATAGCGAGAGGGGAAGGAGAGAATCAGTTCCAACCTTTAGTCAATTGAAACAATTTGCCGTTCATTCCAGAGGTTTTTCTTGCGACTGTTTCTTGAGCTGTGGTTGGGAGTCAGATGGGTGAGCAGTTAGGGAATTAGGCTGTTTATCAGGAGGTTGCCGGTTCGATTCCCAGCTGTGCAAAGATGACGTTGTGTCCTTGGGCAAGGCACTTCACCCTACTTGCCTCGGCGGAATGTCCTTTACTTACTGTAAGTCGCTCTGGATAAGAGCGTTTGCTAAATGACTAAATGTAATGTAAATGGTTGATGTGCATGTGGTAGCTGTGCATGTGGTTGCTGGGCATGTGGTTGCTGTGCATGTACCTGCATGACGTTACCCACGATGACGCTGTTGACCAGCTCTGGAGCCACACCCCCAGCAGCCAGGGCTGCTTTGGCAGCATGTGTTGCCAAGTCCGTGGCAGTGTGGTCCTTCAGCACGCCGCCATAGGTGCCAAATGGGGTGCGCTTGGCCGACACAACAAATACACCTGGAGAGAGGGGTAGACGGAGAGAGGAAGAAACTAAAAGGAAGGAAAAAATCATCTATTTTTCTTGATCTCCCTGATGGGTGGTCCCACCCATCAGGGTGGTACCTGAAGGTTCTCCACATTTCAACAGTTTAAGAACCATATAAGACCCCAACCTCCCAATTTAGCACCAGCCACGTTTCACACCACGAGAGATTGATATAAGACAGTGGCATTTAGGTCACTCTGTACTGGATAGATGGGTCACACTGATAACGGTAATGTTGACAACTATGAATAGTGTCACTGTCACCTTTGACCCATTTTACTCTCCTTGCCAATTTATTAGAGATTATAAAACTCTACTACTGTCATGATCGGCTTGCACCTGAGATTTATTCGAAATAAGAAGGTCTCTGCGTCACTCGTCTCGTTTCTATTCAGAAACATTGGTGTCGATTTCATTCATTTCTACTCAATGGACACAGCTGTCAGCTTGTGTACAATGTCCTTAAAGATACATTTAATTTAATGTCTCATCAGCAACTTTGATAGACTCTTCATAAATTGACAATAAAGTCTGTAGTCAGTTCTCCAGCTATCTAGCTAGTATTTAACAAGTTAACCAGCTACGTAGTCACTCAGACAAAATGTACAAAAGTATTCTACACTCGCGTGCTTGCATGCATGCATTATACAATTTGCTTGCTTATATATTTTCATATTGTAAACAGAAATGTACCTCTGAGCAGCGCCATTATATTGATTCCACGACAATGATCAAGGGTGTCTGTGTCTTGAAGTACGTGCGACCCGAATACACTTTTAGCCAAACACAGACAATCTTGACCTTTTGCCTACAATACATACTGATGAAAGTGTCTTAGCATTGATTGAAACACTTTCGATAATGTTTTGATCAAACTTTACGTATTTTATTATATATAGATATGTTTATAATACCACAGTATACAATACAGGTCAAATGAAACATAGCTTTTTTATTTGGTGTAACATTACTAATATCTTCTTTCAGAGTTGCCAAATTATTTTTAGCATTTTCCGACCGCTATAACAATGCATTAGAAAGTGCGGTTTCAAATTCAAAACTTCGTTTACTTGATTATTCATTAACTGCACTGTACTTCCGTCCTATGGCTGTCAAGGGGACAGCAATGATATAATTTGAAACACACTTGAAAAGCTTTTATCAAAATATGCATGAAAAGTGATCGAAAGGAACCATGTCGTTAGCGATAGCGATAACGTTAGCGCGTGCCCTGTGCAGGGTATTGACTCGACAGAATGCAGCGCCAAGGTAAGTAGCATAGCCATAGTTAGTGCTATCTCTGATGTACCCACGTTGCTAATAGCTAACACGTTGAATACACTGAACTAGAGCCGAAGCAAAGCATCTCTGGTCCTGTCATTAGTGCTTACACACAAGGTCGTTCCCGCATTTAATGATGCTTTATAAATGCTGTTGTCCCAGATCTGTGCTGGCAGTGAATGGCCAGGTAGCACAAGCTCCCTGGTTTGCTTCAGTTCTCACGTTGAAGACCTCAGCCCCGCTAAGGTATAGTGGAAGATCATCTGACTTGTTCAACCGCTACAACAATAACAGCATGTGTAGGCTGCGATCTGAACACTTGCCGTGATCGAACAGGGCTGAACCCAGGAGAAAGAAGAAGGTGGACCCCCGGAGGGAGCAGATGATCAGGGAGAGGATGAAGAAGAAGCTGAAGAGGTTGGAGAAGGTTCCCCCGGAGATGATCCCCATCGAAGACTTCATCACTCCAGCTAAATATCTGGACGAAGCAAGGTATGGTTCACAATACCAGCTGTAGATTCTGTAGATACTACGTGTGCTGGCTGGAAACGGGGCTGGCCACTGCAAACCATTCCCAATGTTGATGGAGATGCGATCATTTCCATTGATGACCAGCTAGAAACTTTGGAGCGCTGTGGTTAAGTCTGGTAGAGTGAGTCTTACTGTCAAAATGCATATTTAATTAATTCATCATTCGATGAACTCATCCAGTGTAGTCAGTGGTTAATGGCCTGTGTTGCGTTTCTCAGGAGCCGTGCTCCAACTCAGCTGTCCTTCGAGGATAGCGAGCGGCGAGCTCTGCTGCTGAAGGAGTGGTCCCGCTACAAACTGGTAAGACGACCTGTCAAAACCACCTGAGAATATGCATAATATAATGCATACAAAAAATACATCAAGTGTGTATGCATTAAGAAATACTAAGTAAGCATGATGTTGTGTTATATGAGAGATATTAGGCCTATTCTTTTCTGTGTATAGCTGTATAAAAAAGGCATGTTTTATCTCCTGTGTTTCTCTGGGGTTCTCACTGTGCTTCCTGTTCCCCCTGGCCCACTCAGGAGCAGCACCGGGCTGAGATGGAAGCTGTGGGCCAGGCCCTGGAGGCCCAGGCGGAGGCCCTGAAGGAGCTGCAGCTGGTGTCGGAGGACCTCTACCAGGCTGCACTGAAGCCAGACCCCCTGCTCTTCCCCTTCAGCCAAAAGGGGCCCTGTTTCACTCCACCCAAGCCCCAGTACGAAGCACCGGAGGGCAAATACACAGACATCACCAAGGTCTACACTCAGTGAGAAGGTGGGATGAGGAGTAGTCGCATCTGGTGTTGCAGATCCATCTTCAGACGAACTTGACGTGACAACGGGCCAGACGTTTTTATGAGATTTCCTCAGAAAAAGGATCACACCCGGGTGGATTGCGTCCGCTGTCACGTCTTTGCAACTTCCACAAAACTGGGAGGGGCTTGCGTTCGTCAGATTGGCAGTTCTATCATGTGTTGACTGCCAGAGGAAGATGTTGTGTCCATAAAAAAGAAAGATGGTCGATTGCAACGTCTCACCGGGGTGTGGTTTCATCAGCTCATTCAGTGTTGTCATGTTTGAAAAAGTAATACTGGGTATGTCCCAAAATGTACAACATCAAAACCTTGAAATTCATGTTTTTTATTGTAATGCGTGATCAGATTCATGTATGTTACACACACACACAAATGTGAATGAATCATTAAAGGCCATTAACATACTTTGATACTGGTGTCTATGACAAAGGGGTTCAGCAACACAATCATGCTAATTAGATTTCCATACAATGTTATGGGTGTCTGGTAAGAGGGTGTCAACTCAAATTGCTACGATCAAATGCTATCTATATTCCATGTCCCTTTATCTAGCATTTCCAAAGTACCAAAAGTGAAATTCTCATGACAAATGTTTGACATCCTTCCACGCTTGCTGAGCCCATTCATACAAGACCCTGAAGTGTCTGGCACAATTCAATCTCACAGCACACCCAAAATCAGTGCAGGAAATTGGACACCACTGTAGAGTACAGTCCATAAGGTCATACCACCTTCATTGTAACCTCTACTGGGCAGAGAACCCGGGAGGCTTCATGCACATTTCTGCAGCAAACTGGCATCTCAGAAGTCTTTAGCCCCACAGAGGACTCGTGCTGTGGGTGGGTGTTCAGGAGTCCTGAGGCTTGTCCTGGTTCAGGGGCAGGTGCCAGTCTCTTGGAGGTTCTCTCCTCATCTCCCAGACAGGGGTAAACTTCCTCTGCTCTGCTACCCTCTTCCTCTCACTGCTCTGTAACGCCTCCTGGACAACGCAATAAAAGATGAAAACTCAGTCAAGGGATGGTTTTGAGCCAAGTGCGCACGCAAGCACACGTGAAAGATAAAGGCCGTTTTCATATACCCGTCACCAGTTGCTTGTGTAAATGAGTACATGATAATGTGACATTCTACCAGACACACGATTGTGGCGTCTACTCTACCTTGGTTTCTGGGTCTGGGTGTTTCTCCCACTGTTTGCACATGTTGAAGTCCTCTTTCCATTGCTGGCAGGAAGGTGAAGTGCCATGAGCGTAATAGTGGTGAAAACGGTTCCACAGGCTTTTGCAGTGCCTGAACTCACTCCAGTAGACATCACAGTTACGAGGAGGCTAGTGGAGGTGACACAGACACACGATGAAGGGGCTGGTGTTTCTGGCTAATGTGTACTGACAGCAACAATTTAGCCTAGCTAGCTAGCCTAGCTCCCTCACTGTGTTTTAATTTAGATTACATAACCTTACATCGAATTACTCGGATGCAGTTTGTGATGCTGGGCATGTGATTAAATGTACGTCATGGTAAAAATACAGTATTGCATACGTTACCCTCCACATCGCTTCAGAGGCTGCCATCGTTATTTTCCCCAAACAGACGTCACAGCGTGAAAGACGTTGAGTCACGAACCTTGCTCGGGGCCAATAAGAGGTTACGTACGCACACAGCTTCCGCCCACTGTCGAGAGCGATTCCACCGTTTACCGAAAAGCGTTTCTTATATACGTATCATTCCTGCACTAAAACAATGACATTTCAGTAAGAAATTAGAGGAAGACAAATATACTGAATGTTCTTTATTTCAAAGCAGTAGTCCTCATGTCAGAGTTTATAAATAAAATAAAAAGCAGTCATGCCACTCACCCAAGATAGACATAATCCACAAGGTCCTACATCCCAACCCAATTGTGAAAACCCTTCAACTCGAAACAATGTGATTATTAGAAGTAGGCTATCGTTTTGTCTTAACATTTGACAGTGGCCCTTCAAAATGAAGGACAGGGCAAAACTGGGGAATCCATTGGCTACATTTCCCCCCAAAAGAAAGTTAAATGGAACTAAATTGTGACTCAACCTGTGAAACAAATAACCCAAAATTCAAACACACAGGCTGAATGTTGAGCGGTTTCATATCGTGGATAAACTGGGAAATGATCATAATACGTTTAGACAATGAAAAACCCTTCCTTTCCGATGCCCCCGCAGCAGCAAATCTTTGCTCTGAGGGACCAAGCGACCGCAGTTGTCATCGTGGCCTGTATTGATTTCCTTGTGTTGTGTTTGGGAGCGTTCAGAGTCTGTGTTAAATCAGTCCGGGCCTCCAGGTTAAGACGTAAAGCCTCATGGCTTCCTGCCCTTCTTGCGTAGTGACTGTCCTTCCCCAGAGAAGGCGATGAACCTGCTCAGCTCATCCTGGTGAGGACAGACAAGACACATAAGCAGGAATGAGTCCTCTAAATGATCTATCTGGCTCAGGTATAACAGTGCAGCTTGAAGAACCTCACTATAACACGTACCACTGATACGGCATATAATTCATCTCTCTAAGCAACAGTTTGCCTCACGTATTTTTTTTACAATTAAAAAATCCCCCAACCCAAGTTGTTGTCTTAATTATTTGGTGGTTGAATATGACGGTGGTACTCACATCCTCCATGGTCCTCCGGGGCTGGGGTCTGGAGTTGCGGATGAAGGTGATCCTGCCCACCTTGTACTCGTAGTTAGGGATGCCCCTGTGGGCAGTGGAGGTTAAAGGTCAACACCATCGGTGACATCATCACCGCTCATCGTGCCCAACCGGGAGTTTGTATCATCTGACATTCCTATCAACTCATCTACTGTAGGCAACTTCGGTCTTGCTTTCAATGTGTTCTATGTGAATGGTTGCTTATTTATGTACATCGGAATTCTACATTTACATTACATTTATGCATTTAGCAGACGCTTTTATCCAAAGCGACTTCCAAGAGCGAGTTTGACCTAACATGTAATGTAAGAATATTCTTAGATGTGAGAAAGGTGCTATTTAAATAACCAACATTATTATTCTAATAGGGAGGCATGTAAGCAGTCTAAAAACCCCACCTCGCAAAGACACTACTAGACTGATGCAGCCCCCCAGGTCTGATCGACTCTGTTAGGTACATGAAGGAGGCTTGTCAAGCTGATCCCTGGATGACTAGATGCAAGAGAATCACCCCGTTTCACCAACTACCGTTTACTCCCTGTGAACATCCAACAGCGCAGACTCTAAACACGGCTGACGTCTGCTCACCTTTTGATGTCGCTGGGATCAATGGGGACAGGGCTAGGCTCGATGCCCTTCAGCTTGCCGTCAAGGCGGTTGCCAGAACCAGTGAAAGCCTGCATGGGAAAGTTCCGGTTAGAAACGTATGCTTTGCTCCCATGCTCACTAGCGTGTATATGGTAAATACATGTAAAGAGAACTGCGCCTGTCTACAACTGACCCGGAATCCCATGTCCATGTCAGCATAGCTGTTGGCGTCTCCTTCCTCCTCCTGAGAGAGAGAAAAGAAAGAAAGAAAGAGAACCACCATTGTGAGTCCAGCCAACTGGGTCATCGTCTACATTTAGTTTGTAATCTAGTTCTTACAGTAGCACTCGTCTTTGTCATTTTCAACCTAGAATTATCCAATATTTCACACCCGATATTCCCTATGTTGTTTGTACTGTGGCCCCTCCTCGCCCTATGGCCCCTCCCCTCGCCCTGTGGCCCCTCCTCACCCCATAGCCCCTCCCCTCGCCCTGTGGCCCCTCCCCTTGCACCCTCCCCTCGCCCTGTGGCCCCTCCCAGTGAGCTGCAGCAGGGCTCCTACCGTGGGCTCCTCGTGGTGCTGAGGCCTCCTCTCAGGCTCCTTGTACCCCAGCGGAGCGTCAAAGTCCACCTGAAACACCGGACACACATTCAGGTCACGGATATCGGACAGACACAACTGTAGCTCTAACTGACACACATTTACCATGGTTGTATTTCGGACGGTTGGTATTACTGTGGCAGGGGGACTTACATTCATGTCACACTCGATGATGGACACTGCTTTGTCCGGCTTGGTTTCCATGACCCGTAACTCATAGATCTGTCATAAGAGACAAGCAGGAGAGGAAGGGGTAAGGTCACATGACGGCATGCATCCCACGTCCTGAACTCCTACGGCTTCGTTAAAGAGATGTGGTCCACGGTCTGTTACCGCATTTCAATGTTTACCTTTTCATTGTAGTTGATAGCGATGACATCGCCTGTGGTTAAGCAGGCAAAATTTCTCAAGGCATTTTCCAACCTGTGACACAGAGACACATAGCCACAGGTCAGTTTTCAACCAGAAATGGAGGTATTTAGGTATGATAACTTTGGCCGACCACTGTAGCAGAAATGTGATTTAAAAACTATTCTATCCTGTCGGTTAACCCTTCTTTATCCAAGCTCGGCAGTTAAAACTATATGGATATACCCAATAACAGTCCAATCTTAATCTATCAGTCTGTGTTTGAGGTTCTAAACATCCAGAGCGTATGGAAGGCTGCTGTCGTACACGGCCTTGGGGTTGGTGATGTCCAGGAAGTCTGGGCTCTGGGGCTGAAACTTGGAGTAGGTGGCCACCATGAGGTTGACACTCTCCACCTGAACCAGCCCTCCTTCCTCCAGGAGCAAGTTCTGCATCATCTACAGCCAGGACACACACACACACACACAAATGATTGCTTTATGACAGTATATCGGAGGTAGTCTATTCTTCTCAAAACATGTCATGTGTACACAGACCTGAAAAGGTAGAACAAGGTTTTCCATTTTCGGAACAAGTTAAAATAACGTAACTATAAACATGATTTATGTGTAAAATAGCTTTTGTTGTCGAGTTCAACAACATGGTTTAACTAACCCAGTGTGGCAAGTAACAGATTCCCTCATCTGCAACAAACTCCAGCACACCACAGTGAGTCATTCTGTCTGAGTTCTTGTTGGTCAGCTTAAACAGCATGGGGTAGGTGATGTTCAGTCTGCCTGTGTGGGGGAAAGGGATCAGAGCTATCTGTCAAAAGGATTTTTCTTTGAAGAACACGTCCGGGTAATGTTGGAGTGAGAATAATGGAGAGTAGGCTACTTACTGAGCTGGTCAAGAGCGGATGGTGGCATTATAACTACAGATAGAACAGAAAGCATACATTAACTTTGGAAGCTAGCAATTACTTGTACTAAGAACGGCCCAGTTAAGCTCACATGGTTCAGTACAAGTGCTTCGTTGGAGTGATGCATTGGTGACATAGCTACGTTCCGTCATTTCACTACGTAGACTGGACACAGTTACAGTAATACATTTTGTATATCTGTAGTATAATATCACAAACTTTTTCCTCCTTTCTCGACGTCCGACCGGTCGTTGGGACCTGCCAGCATAGACACCGAGTAGCAACGGTATTGCGTGGAGAAGCGGTTTTGGAAAGCCCGTGGAATAGGGTGATCGAACATGTTGAAGGAAAACTGCAACACAAAAACAAATTGAACAATTATTTCAATCTGGATAGGTGCTGATGTTAACAGACTGATTCAAGCACAACAAAGCATGCTACCTGGATATTTTACACTCAAATTCGACTACAGTGACAGTGCATCTTTCTTTCGTCATGTTGTTGAACAGCTAATGTTAGCTATTGTAGCGTTGCTTACAGGCAAGAAGAATTAATAGGCTATATTGTCCTCGATGTTTTGTATTGTTATTACTTACCATGTTGACTATTGGGACGTCAACTTCCTTACACAAAATAGTTAAATACAGGACCTTTTTGTATATCCCTGTGCGACTAAATAGTTACTGTTGCATCCAATGTTGTCTTCCTCTTCAACCACGGAAGTGAGGTCATAGCAGGTAGTGACGTACAAAGCCTTAGATGTTTTTTTGTTTTGTTTTTTGCTCTGGTAACATTAAGTAGTGTCATAATAACAATGTCTCTAAAGTAAATTTCCTGAAACAAAATACATCTTCAAACACAAATCCCATCTTCATTCAAAACCACACTTTAATACAAGTCTTACAAAGACCATACATACAGTATTGGCAGCATACAGGCTGATCAGAACAGGAGTAGTATAAAATCCACAATGGCTCTAACAGAGGTGCAACTACACATGATAATGACAAGCCCCTTCCTCTACCATAGAGAGTACCCTGCTTTACACAGACATATAAAACACTCAGAGGAGAGAGCCCTGGGACATCTTGTGTGTCAGGGGTAGTCACTGGCACTGTAGGTGTTTGGTGTTTTGGTAGAGATCTGAGTCGTGTTCGTCTCAGGATCGCCCTCCTGTCTGCTGGGTTCAGGATTGTGTGTGTGTCTGTGTTCAGACCGGTGGCCAGCTCTTTGCCACCTCTTGGTGCATCGCCTCAGGAAGCCACTGGCAGTAGGCAGACAAGAGGACTGCGGAGAGAAGGAGATACAAGAGAGGGAGACAGAGAGGGAGATGGGGAGAGGTGGGGGTTGAGAGAAAGAGGTGGTCAGTAAAAGCAAACGAACATAAAAAAAAAAATATATACATCTATACATTTAGCACATAGACACACTCACATTGGCTGTTGTTCTTCCAGGCAGCGAGCAGGGCCTCTCTGCAGTCCACCGTTTCAGAAGCCAGGGCCCCCAACACAGCCTCAGTCCTGGGCTGAAGTCTGGGAGAGGACACACCCTCTGGTTAACACTCACACGACCGTCACTCAACTCAGAACCAACCTACCATTCATAGTATACACATGACACTCACTCCACACACATTGAAAACACAAACCCTTTTTTATTATGGATTCCCATTGGCTGACGTCTTAACGACAGCTAGTGTTCCTGAGGGGTGTGGTGGGTGGAGGAGTGTTAAAGGGGTGTGGTGTAGGAGGGCTCCTTACTTGGCCCAGCTCTTCAGCATGATGGACGGGCTGGAGAGAAGGTGGGCACTGTGTCGCTTCAGTTTAGGACACACCTGAAAACGCGACACACGCAAATGTCAGTTCCACGGACGAGCCGATTCGTCCACACGAAGAAGCTAAAGCCGCTCGACTGAGCTTGGACAGCCCCGGACGGTCACTGTGGATGACTGACGACAGTGGGTCACTGTGGAGGGCCCAGCTCTGGACGATGCGAGGAGGATGATAGTGGATGACGTTGATCTAGAGCTCTGGGGGGGAGGGGGGGTTTGGTAGGAACACCAGGGCAGTGAGGAGGGCTGACTCATCAGCTGTGTGAATACACTACCTGTCCCTCCAGCAGGAACCTGGCGAACAGCTTGTAGCGGTCAAGGCCTTCTGGGTAATCCATCTCCATAGCAGGAAGCTGCCAGGCCACACGGACTGTGGCGGGAAGAGAGAGGGATGGGAGGAAGAGAGAAACAGAAACGTGGATGAGGGACAGAAAGAGATCGAACAAAGAGGAAGGAATGGCGCAAGGGAGAGAAAGAGGGAGAGGAGAGAGATGATGATAAAAAAAGAGAGACAACTGTCAGTCTAACCCGTTAAGACAACACAGGGAGGTGGAGGGAGAGAGCGGCAGGTGACTCACAGAAGGTGCTGGGGCAGTGGCACCTCACCCTGCCTGTGGCCTCACACAGCCAGGGCGCCGGGCTCGACAGGGGAGAGCCAAAATGGCAGTACTGCGGGAGCAGGCGGGGCACCCATTCCGGCTCCACCGCTGACACACCTGGGAGAAGGGTGTCATTCGTGTTAAGTGGCTTTTATTAGTTGGGACCACATTTTGTGACAAAGTAATAAATAAAAAAACACCACAACTTAACACAAACAAAACATCACCATCACAGATTTATGATTTAAAGTTGATGTAATCGTTTGTTTTTGTTATTGTCTGGGTTTCCCATGTTCCTGCGTGATCCCGTCGCTGTATTCGACAGGAAGAGAACCCCTCGTGGCCGCGGTGAACACACCTCTCATGTACATCTTGGTGGTCTCCATGACCTCTTGGTATACCACGAACAGAGGCAGGGTTTTGAAGAGGGCGGAGGAGGGGTGGATGTACACAGGCTCGTCCAGGAGAGCCGTCTGGAAAACAACCGCATGCATTCACGACATCAGGAAGGAGACACAACCACTAATGATTCTTCAGCCCAGTCTGCTAAAAGAACACATCATCATGAGTAAACATGACTGGATCTCACCTTGTAGCCGTTCCTCCATTTGGGGTCCAGCATCTCCTCGGGCTGGACCCGTCGGGCCAGGTGGTCGCCCAGCCCCGCCAGCACCACCTGACGCAGGCACACCACCTGGCTCTCCGTGGGCGGGGCCATCTTGGGGTCCACGAACACGCCCACCGCCGGACACACGGCATTCACTAGGGGACAAGGGCTTCTGCTCAGTGTTTGTCTGTGTGGGTGTGTGTGAGAGAGAGGGGACGTGTGTGTGTGAGAGAAGGGACGTGTGTATGCGAGAAAGAGAGAACACGTATGTATGTGAGAGAGCCAATGCGTGCAAGAGATGGAGAGATTGTGTGTGTGTGAGAGAGAGAGAGATAGATGGAGATAGATGGAGATAGAGAGAGAGAGACAAAGAGTGTGTGTGAGAGAAAGTGTGTGTCCTTTGGTTGTGAGTGTGTGTGCACCTGCGTTGGTCAGCTGCCCTCTGAGCCTCCTGATCTCCATCATAGCTTTATACCTCAGCCCGTTCTCCTCACAGAACTGAGCTGTGCAGCCGGCAAACTCACACGCCCCCACGGCACCTAGACACACACACACACTATTCATCAGAATTCACCAAGTAAACTAACGCACTAGCATGAGCCGCCAAAGAGTGCCCCCAACAGGCACTGCAGTACAGAGACTCTATTTCAAATGAGCATTTGATGGCTGGTTTCCTCACCCAGCATGACCATGAGATCACCCAGGAGCAGCGAGGCTCCCTGCCCAGCCCACAGCCTCCTCATCTGGCCTAGCCGGGCCCGGCGCTGGGCCAGCTTGGAGCTCTCGTCCTCACTGCCGGCCGGTCTGGGGGGCACAGAGACACACTCATCGTTAACATCTACATCTCCTGAACATTCTAGAAAACAAACAAAAACCCCATAGTCAAATCACTCTTTCTTTCTTTCTTTCAAGAACTTTAGATGATCCTTGATCTTCTGTATTCATTTCTAAATGCACTAGTATATACTCTATACATCGCTTGGGATAAAAACCTCTTCTGAACAAACACAACCCATGTCATATAAACCACCACCCTAACACTTAAAGGTATAGCTCCACATAAATCCGTTCAGATCCCCCTTCAGTGCACCAGACCACCCACCTGTCCAGGTCCTCCATGATCTCTCGCACCGTCATGGCCGCCACCACGGCGATGACGTAGGGCAGGCAGTCCTGCTGCCGGCCCAGGGCCAGCATCTTGGCGTAGCGCGGCGCCACGGGGAAGGAGGCCATGGCCCGGCCCAGGGGGGTGACGGGACAGCTCAGACGAGCGCGCTCAATGTCCTTCACCCTGTGGGAGGGGAGGGAGAGAGAGACGGTGAGGGAGAGAGAGGTGGAGAGAGAGAGAGAGAGACATAGAGAGAGAGGTGGAGAGAGAGACATAGAGAGAGAGGTGGAGAGAGAGAGACATAGAGAGAGAGGTGGAAGCTTACCGTCCAGTGCGGGGGGGTTCCTCCAAGGCCCCCAGGGAGACCAGCAGCTGCTCTGCTGCTACCAGGGCCTCCATGGAGGGAGGGGTGGGGAACGGGAAGTTCACCACCTGGACACACACACACACACACAGATATTCTCTTGTAATAGTTTTTTCTGGACCTTCTATAAAAGGGGTTCCGTGTTCTGTGAAGGGGTCTGAATAAGGTTCTGTGTGGTGGTACCTTGTCTATATTGAGGTCCTTCATCTGCAGAACCAGGTCCTCTACAGGCCTGCGAGTGATCTCTGCCTCGGAGAACGGACTGAAGTCTGAGAACACTGCCGACGAGTACAACCTGCACACACACACACACACACACACACACACACACACACACACACACACACACACACACACACTTCAGCTAGTAACTAACAAGGAGACAACAGACAAGGAAGAATTTGCTCTCCAAACCAGACAAGAGGCTTCCCCCCCCCCTCTCAACAATCCTGACCTATAGCAGTGCCCGGGTTCCGTTCGGCCGGCCCTCCCAGCTCTCTGATTGGCCGAGGCCTGTGAGGTCCAGGTGACCTTGAAGGAGGACACCCCTGTGACGCGGTCGTAGAAGCGCTTCTTGACGCGGCCGCAGTCCACCACGTACTTGATCCCCGGGATGGTGAGGGAGGTCTCCGCCACGTTGGTCGCCACCACGCACAGGCGAGCTCCAGGAGGGGGCGGGCTGAACACCTGCACACACACACAGGTTAACACACACAGGTTAACACACACACACACGTATGTCTAGTCAGTGTGTCCTCACCTTTGCCTGCTGTTCGGGCGCCAGGAGAGAGTAGAGAGGGAGGACGTAGAGGGGATGGGAGGGGTCTGCTTTCTCCTCTACGCACGCACCCACACACACACACACACACACACACACACATACATACACACACACACAGAAGAAGAAACCGTTTCAGGGCAAACACATTATTTAAAAGTCAATCGTTTCTGGCTTTCTCAGCGGGAACACCCACCTGTGTTCCCGGGGTCGTCTCCTTCATCCAGGAAGGACCCCTCCCCCTCCCACCCGTCGTCCTCGCCAACCCCCGCCTGCCGGTCCTCGCCTTCCTCGTCCACCGGGAGGGCCGAGTAGGTATCCAGGTCGATCCTCGGCAGCGACTGAAGGATGAACACACACACAGAACCTTAGTACGTTCCTATACACACATACGTCCTGGATAGACGTTCTGGACAGAGCGGCGAGGGTTCCTTCATACCACAGCCTTCTTCTGCTTGGCCTTCTTAAACTTCCTAGTCTCCTCCGAGGCGTCTGGCTCCTCCCCCTCACCTGAGGACACTCAGGGTTAATCACATGACCTCAACTGCTGCTGAGGAGCTGCTGTAGGAATAGAATCACACTGGATATACGTTAGCGTGCAACAGTGTGTAGCTCACCAGTGTCGGTGTGTTCCCTCCTGCAGGGGAAGGCCTTCCTCAGTCTCCTGCACACACTTTGGACCTCCGCCTGGCCCGTCAGAAACACCAGGATCCCCCCTGGAGACACACACAGCCCGCTGTCACTCACACACAGCTGCTGTCACTCACACACAGCTGCTGTCACTCACACACAGCTGCTGTCACTCACACACAGCTGCTGTCCCTCACACACACCTGTGCTCATGTCTGTGTCTCCGTGTGTGATTCTGCATGTGTGTGTGTGTGCTTGTACTGTATGTCTAGCTGTGTGTATATTTGAATGCGCGTGTAAGTGTGTTGGATTATGCGTGTCTGCCCCTGTGTGTGTGTGTACCTGGGGGCAGCATGCGGTGGATCTTGCAGGTCTTGTGGAACACCTCTCCAGAGTAGTCCTCCAGCGGAGTCCTCTTGTTGAAGTGGACCGACACAGGAAACTGCCGGGCGTCCACCTTGAGGACGGGCGGGGGCGAGGGAAACAACTTCCTGTTTTCTGTGAAGTCCTCCACGCGCAGGGTGGCAGACATGACCAGCAGCCTCATGGGGAGGCCTTTCTGTGTGACACACGCAGGAAACACCAGGTCACGCCAGACCGGAAACACCAGGTCACGCCAGACAGGAAATAACAGGTCACACCAGACAGGAAATACCAGGTCACACCAGACAGGAAACACCAGACAGACAGGCTGACAGACAGACAGGACAGACAGGCAGACAGATAAGACAAACAGTAGGACAGACAGTAGGACAGACAGGACAGCCAGGTAGACAGACAGATAAGACAAACAGTAGGACAGACAGGACAGCCAGACAGCCAGGACAGACAGGCAGACAGACAGATAAGACAAACAGTAGGACAGACAGTAGGACAGACAGGACAGCCAGACAGCCAGGACAGACCCGCTCACCTTGTTCCTCAGGGGGACGATGCGAGACAGCAGGCCGACCAGGATGTCCGTGTACACACTCCTCTCATGGGCCTCGTCTATGATGATCACACTGTACCTCTGGAGCAGGAAGTCCTACACCAGAGACACAGGGAGAGGGAGGGAGAGAGAGAGAGACAGAGAGAGAGGGTGAGAGAGAGACAGAGAGAGAGAGACAGAGAGAGAGAGAGAGAGAGAGAGAGAGAGAGGGTGAGAGAGAAAGAGACAGAGATGGCTGCTGCAGGGGCCAACACGAGGAGGGGTGAAGAATGAAGAGAGCAAAGGGTTGTTTTTTTACCTTCTGAATCTCCTTCAGCAGGACACCATCTGTCATGAACTTGATTTTGGTGTCACTCGTCACGTTCCCCTCAAAGCGAATCTGATAGGACACCACCCTGGATACCAGCACAAGTGGAGGAGATTAGAGTACATCATGTGCATTAGGATGACTTTAAGAAGGTCCCTACTTGTGACCTTTCACCCCAGATTAAGACGTGGGGTTGATGAGGAAGGAGGAAACCCTGGTAGTATAACCTGATACTTTAGAGGAGTGGAAAGGAGGAGGATAGGAGAGTGGAGGAGAGAGGATAGGAGAGAGGAAGAGAGAGAGGAGAAAGGATAGGAGGAGAGAGAGGATAAGAGAAAGGATAGGATAGAGCAGGAGAGAGGATAAGGAGAGAGGAGGAGATAGGATAAGGAGAGAGGAGGAGAGAGGATAAGAGAAAGGAGGGAAGAGAGGACTGTTGTCAGACCGTGTGGACACGTTCATCTCCTTGGCCACTCTCTGGGACATGCTGACGGCTGCCACTCTCCTGGGCTCTGTCACACCTATGATCCCACTACCACTGGAGAGAGAGAGGAGCGGCGGAGGAGGGAGAGAGAGAGGGTGGGGGGGAGAGAGAGAGAGAGGTTGTCAAATATGCTCATTCATACTTTCTCAACCTCGGTCTTTACAGACGGCAAGACTGGGGGAAATCGAGAGGATAACCAACATCAGAAGGGTTCAGGATGAAGGAGAGGGGGGGGGGTCGTCCGCTTGTGTACCTGGCGTAGCCGGCCTCGTACAGGAACTGGGGCACCTGGGTGGTCTTGCCACTTCCCGTCTCTCCACAGAGGACCACGAAGGGGTTCTCCTTCACCCCCTCCATGATCACCTGCTCCTCTGCGAGCACAGGCAGCCTCAGACGGGCCTCCTACACACACACACACACACACACACACACACACACACACACACACACACACAGAAGGAAAATAATCACATGCTGCTTGTGAAGTGCACACAAAATAAACACTTCATATGTAAACCTGATAACAGGAGGCCCATGTCCACACACACACACCTGTATCTGAGGCAGTCGGTCCACGGGTATGAAGACAGCCGGCTGGGAGTCGCTCTTCCTCGAGCGCTGGGCCGCAGCCCTCCCCTCTCCCCTCTCCTCCGTCTCCTCCCTCGCTTTCTTGACCTCCTCCTCCTGACAGGGACGAGGAGGCTCCTGGGGCTTCTCCTCCTCCTCCTCCACCTCCACCCTTCCGTTCTCCAACTCTTCCTCATCGGAGGAAGTGTCTAAATCGCTGCTGTCGTCCTCCTCCGCCCTCTCATCCTCCTCGTCCTGCTGATGGGTCCACTTCCTCTTCCTGTTGGCTCCGCTTACGCTGTTGATCCTGGGCCCGGAGCCTCCCTCGTCCACCACCTCCAGGGTCCTGATGACATCACAGGGGAAGGCGGGGTGAGAGAGAGGCCACGAGTAAGTGTGTGTGTGGTTGTGTGTGCGTGTGTGTGTGTGAGACAGACAAGAGTGAGGAAGGAAGGGTGTGAATCTGTACCTGTGCGTGTGAGAGTGAGGAAGGGAAGGAGGATCAGAATGTTCTAGTGTGTGTGTGGGTAACTCCGTACTGTTTATTCTGGTACAGCTTGTCTCCAGTGCCCATCTTGGAGGTGGTGTAGAGCAGTTTCAGCTCCGCCTCAGGAATCTGCACCTCTGACAGCTTGGTCAGGATGTCTGCTCTCTGCGACACACACACACACAAACTGAGCGTTTCTCTAAACAAACCCATTTTCCATACTATTATAGACCCTGGAGTGAACAGTGTCTGAGATGACAAGGTCATGCTCTATGACGTTGGTAAGATGAAGAGGTCACTTTAAATGAGTGTTTTTTCGTGTTGGCGAGCAAGGACGCTTACATGAGCTTTCTTCTCTTTGAGCTCCAGAACTTTCTCCAGGTTCTTCCTCTGTTTCTTAGTGAGAGGCGCCTTCTTACGCACTGGCTTCTGCAGGCCTTTCTTCTCCTTGGGTTTGGAGGCTGGGAGGACCAGCGCGTTGCTCTCGTCCAGCCCCTTCAGATTAGCCCCATCTAGGGGGAGAGGAGGGAGGAGGAAGGGAAGAATAGAGGCTTCTGTTTACAATAGAACAGACCGTGTTTATAATTGCCAGATCATCTTTAGATACTGAAGTACCTAGATTCTGTTTCTAACCCTAACCATGTCTGTCTCTCTCACGCACACGCATATCTCCTTACATCTCTCTCTTTCTCTCATTCTGTAACTCATTGTCTCCGTCACTCTCAACAGTTTCTGTGACCACTTCATGTGAATGACTGTTTCTCACCTTTTAACTCTACGACTACATCTGTCCCGGGCTTCCCTGCCTCCGGTGCAGGTCGGGTCTCGCTGTCCTGCTGCCTCCCCTTCCAATTATGTTTCTTTCTCAGTCTCCCCATCTCGCACAGAGATCTCTGTTACACCAGCACAGACAGGAGCTCTGGGTGTAAATAATGAGCATTTATTGAGCTGGACAGTGGAGAACTGATCGCGATGACTACTTGCTGTCGTTGCAACTTGCAAGAGGGAGATGAGAAATATCTATGCCATTAAAACGTTAGCAATTAGCTTAGCTTATACATTAAACACAATAAGGTTAACAACAAACATCAAACCTTCAAAACAGCTCTAATCAACCAACAGGATGGTTTTTCCGACTCCACTCACATCCAATATCTCACGTGTAAACAACAAGTGGTGCTGGTCCAGCAGCTTAAATTTCCGTCGCATTTAATGGCTGCGTACAAAGGTTCCGCTTAAAAACGTCACCTCATCAACTATAGTAAAGAAACAGATGCCTGTGTCTACTATCAATAGTTGGCCGTGAAATACACTATTGTCTTGAGTATGAAATGGCGCTGAACAATGTTCTTAGTTGTACAGACAAAACTTTCTGCGGAGACAGGGATGGACAAGACACTGCATACAGCTCTTTAATTTGATTTCAATGCCCACACAGTCAAACATAACATACACATATATGAAAATAGGCACTTCTTAGCAATAGGAAAATAACATAGCATGACTAATTATCATATAAAAATAATAAATGTCAAAAAAGGTCACGTTCTTTCAAAAACCTAGACATTATTCTGTTTGATTTAAACTTACAGTTTGGATACAATAAGCAGGAAAAGCTCCCTTTTTTCAGAATCTGCTATCCTTTAAAGGCTCACGCTCGCTCCCGAGACAGCCCTCCCCTCCCGTGAGGCTCTCGTCGGCGGTTCGGCGCGCCTCCCGCGACAGCCTCTCGAACCGGCGCAGGAACACCACCACGGCCACCAGCAGCGCCGCTTGCAGCAGCACAAACACGCAAAGGCACACTTGCGATGCCATCGCCAGGTCACAGTACCAGTAGTGGCAGGTGTCCAGCACCTCCTCCTCCGTCAGGTAGACCACCAAGCGCCCCCTCAGGTCAGGAGGGAAACTGCAGTTGACGGGGAGGTGTCCCGCCGTGGCGACGAGGCTGGCGTGACCCAGGCCGTCGCCGTTCAGGGGCCCGTGGTCGCCGTGCGGCTGGCGCAGGAGCCAGGCGCGCAGGTAGAGCACGCCGCAGTCGCACGCCCACGGGTTGCCGTGGAGAGAGACGGAGCGCAGGAAGGGCAGGGAGTCCAGGATGCCATTGGGGAGGGAGGTGAGCAGGTTGTCGTGGAGACGGAGGTGGGTGGTGTTGGACGGGAAGCGGGGGGGGAGGGAGGAGGTGGTTAGAGAACGCTGGCTGCAGTCCACCTGACCCTTCTGGCAGGAGCAAGGGGAGGGGCATACCGATGACCCTTGAACTCCGATCCCAGACAGGACGAGAACGCACAAGAGAGGAGGCCCCATCATCATCGTCTTCATCACCAGTCACTGTAAGAACAGAACACAACCCTCACACAAAAGCAGGCTGATGATCCCTTTAAGAAAATAACACGATCATCAGACTGAGTAGAACCTCCCCTTTAAGAATCAGTCTTGATCATACACCTGCACTGTGTGGAACTTTGCCTTTAATGTCATCCTTCTTTAGATTAACCCGCAGAGAGAGAATCTCCAGGGGCCTCTGAAGGACAGGGGCAAGGAGGGAGGGAGGGGGCGGGAAGGGGGAGGAGAAGGCGAGGCCAAGGGGATGGATAGGAGACAAGGAGGCCGGATGAGGATGCAGAGAGGGAGGAAGCTGGAGTGAAGTGGAGGCTTTCCTCGTCTCTGGTTGTGAACGTGTGAGGGATGCAGATAACAGGTCTCACTGAGAGATACGTTTAATACGGCATCTTCCCTGGGTGGGTCTGACCCAACCGTCTGAGTGTGGCAGAGAGAGATAACCCAACCAGGATAGAATTCCCCCAAACAGGAAGTAGAATAGCACAGGATTGTCATGACACAAGTCACTGAGAGGCCATGGAGTTTCTTGTTAGACTGGCTGTGTAACTATTACACTTACACTGGCTAGATACATATTACAGTAATGGTTAGTTATAAAGAGCAAATCATGTCTGTTGTAAACCGGTAGTAGTAGTCAGTTAAATTCATCCATTTGATTAATTTAATGCTGAGGTATCATCATCATCCAAGGTTTTATTGTGGATTACAAATCAAAAATCAAATAAAAACGATTTAAACAGTTGAACTGTTAGCACATTACAGTCATTACAGCAGGTTCATGCTTCTCAAACTGTTTCAATCAGCTCCCTCTTTGATTATGGAGAAATAAATAACAAATTATTATTTTTGACTCTTGTATTCAAAGCAACGGACAAGTGGAATTAGATCCCACAACATCTTGACGTGCTGTCAGCTGTTCTACAGATGAACAATTCTCCCAGGCAAGATCCTCCTTCAGGAGCATCTTGATTCGTTCTACTGTTAATCCCTGCAGTCTCACTGTAGTCTGAAGTCTTACCTTCTCTTCTTCACGTGATGCCTGGAGATCCTGATGGGAAGGTCCTTCTGGCCAAGTGGAGGGGGACCGTGTTTCTGGTCGCACGGAGGGGCACTGTGTTTCTGGCTTTAGGAGAGGCAAATAATCATACAGCCCCAGCTGGTACACACTGATAAAAACCAAAAACACACACACACATGCGCACACTCACACACACACACACACACACACACACACACACACACACACAGTCTTTAAGAGGCAGTACACAGGAAGAGGAGCAACAACTCTCTCCTCAGTACAAACTGAGAGAACTTGACTGACACAGACACAAGCACGCAGATTCCAAGACGACAACACTGTATATTTTACATACATACATATTGCAGTGCATAGAATACCATGCTTTGAAATGTTTGTGTTGTAGTATCAAGGAGTGTAATAGTTTACGGTACAGATGATTATAATCCATTTATATGATTGATAGCAGTAAATAGTAGTATTTTGTACATAGTAGAATGTAGTCGTTTGGAGAAGGTGCAGGTGTATGTATACCATGATGTTGCTGCTAAAGAAGAGAGACAGGGGAGATAAGCTATGACTCAGCATGTTCTACTGTATCCCGTCAGCAAGTTCTACTGTCAGCATGTTCTACTGTATCCTGTGAGCAAGTTCGGCTGTATTTTCGGTTGTACATTTGCGGAGGAGAAGGAATCATTTGGATGCTCAGGAGGTTTGGAAGGAGATGAATCAAGACAGTTTATTTGTCATCGTTATACCCTGGGTTCAGGTTTCAGTCACAGCGCAGTAGAAAGCAACAACATGACCTGGAGACTGACAGCAGAGCTGGGAGAACCAGCTCAACCGACCCAGACACACACACGCACACACACAACCTAAAGTCATATATACAGGCGGACAGAAAAACACAGGTCAGGCACATTTGTTAGCACACACACACGCGCGCACACACACACACACGTCCTTGCATTCTTCCGCTCGTTCTCTCTCTCTCCATCGCACACACAAACACTAACACGCACACACATACAGGTCCTCCCCCTACTGTACACAGCTCATGCTTAGGGATTTAAATTCCATCATTTGCCATTTTGAGCCGAAGCTTTGATAGCAGCTGTTCTTCAAAGCAGACACATGTGAACGCCCTCCAACTGCTCTCTGGACAGAGCGTCTGAAGCAGAGGAACAGACAGACAGTGTGTTGACAGCGACAGCAGTCGGAGGTCTCTTAGCTGCAGATAGAAGGAGCTATAGCATGCTCCTGCATGCACCACGTACAGTACAGAGACCTGCTGGACATAGCTACCCTCTCATTATAGCAAAGAACCTGAATTGAGCAGTCAGCAACTGGCATTAAGTGCTTTTTCAATGTTGCCAGTGAATGCAGAATATTTTCAGAGAAAACGTGATCTTTTTAGCTCATGCCCAAACATCGCTTGTTCTTAAAAGAATTAATGTATATTTATACAATTCAGCAAAAATACATAAAAAGTGCCTCAGACAGAAACAGTCTTATAGGACAACAACCAGATGAAAACACTAAACACAAACATATACGCACATTCAACATGAATACAAATGAATATCTATTTTCAGATATAAAGCTGCAAAAAATCTTGCAATGCGCATACCCTGGAGAAATACCCTAAAGGATTCATCATTATATTCATAAATTAGATACATGTAGCGGTCAGTTAAATTACAAGGTTACAATGGTTCATAATAACGTTATATTAGGATCGTTACCAATATTAAGAAATGGGCTCGCAAACGAACACACAAAATGTGTAAAAAAAAAACATACTATTATCTAGGCGGACAAAATATACAAAACATAGGACAGATGAATTCACAGCCACAGGTGTGCCACTACACAGAGTATATCAGTAACATGTTGGTACAGTTGACTGTGATGTGTTGTGGCATTCAATGTCTGCAGTCCGGGTGTAGTTCAAGGGCTGGCCAGCAGGTGTCACTGTGGCTTGAGCCTGCTCTGGGAATCGTCATGGTAAATCACTCTTGGTCATGGATCTGCTGCTGCATCTTATTCAGCATCTCCTGCATCCTCTTCAGCTGGGGGGAGAGAGAAGCAGAAGAAGATGTATTACAGATCACAGTGTTGTTAGAAATTACGCGGCTAACTTCAGCAAATCTACAAATGTACTCTCGGCCTTGAGTGTGTGAATGTGTGTTTGTGTGTGAGTGTGCCTGAGAATGTGTGTATGTGTGTACTTGTGTGTATGAGTGAGTGTGTGTGTCTGCATAAGTGAGTGATTGTGTGTGCGTGCGCATGTATGAGTGCGTGAGTGAGTGTGTGCCCATAAGTGAGTGATTGTGTGTGTGTGTGTGTCGGTGAGGAGGGGCGCTGAATGTTCACCTCCTCGTCTTTCATCTTGATGAGCCTCTCGGTCTCCACGTCGGGGGTGGACAGGGGCAGGAAGGGGGTGGGGCTGTCCACGCGGTTGTCCTGGGTCAGTTTACTGGGGACCGGGGAAGGGAGGAGGGGAGGGGAAAAGAAAGAAAGAGGCAGGAGAGGAGGAAAAGAGGGAAGGTGGAAAAGTTAGGAGATGTAATATTGAAGTAACTTCGTCCATCCAATAGTTTCTCGCTGCATCATCTAGAACATTATTTTATTTGTCTCTGTGTCTCCATGTGTTTTCCCATTTCGTTCTCTGTCTAGCTCGATCACAGCACACACACACCTGGTCATCTCCTGGATGCACTGGGCCCTGTAGTTCTCGTAGTGCAGGTCACAGGTCACATCTTTCAGGTCGTGCATGTGGGACCGGATCAGCATGTTCCTCAGCTTCACAAAGTCACAATGGGACTGGTTCTCCACTGAGGAGGACAGAGAACGTCACCATCATCACCACTATCATCATCATTGTGACAGTTGGATACAATTAATTCTATTCCAACATTACATACTTTTGATCAGTGTAGACTACAGTAATCCTGGCTGAGATGGATGTGTGTGTATGTGTGTGGGAGCTACAGTAGAGATGGATGTGTGTGTGTGTGTGTGTGTGGGCTACAGTAGAGGTGGATGTGTGTTTGTGTGGGAGCTACAGTAGAGGTGGATGTGTGTGTGTGTGTGTGTGACCTACAGTAGAGGTGGATGTGTGTGTGTGTGGGCTACAGTAGAGGTGGATGTGTGTGTGTGTGTGTGGGCTACAGTAGAGGTGGATGTGTGTGTGTGTGGGAGCTACAGTAGAGGTGGATGTGTGTGTTCCTCACCCTCTACGATGCCCCAGGGGTACAGACGTCCTCGGACACGCTGGCCTCGAGCCTCCACCACCGTGTTGCTGCCGATCACTGCAAATGGAGCACACTCCTGCACACACACACACACACACACACACACACAGATGTACACACACAGATGTACACACACACACACCCGCACACAGGCACACAATGGAGGGAACACAAAGTTAGAATCCTCTCTGTATTATTGTTGCATACACACACACACACAAACACGTAAACCCTGTGTCTCACCTTAAGCTCCTTGTCCAGCTGCTTAAACTCTTCATCCTCGTCCGAGTCACATTCTGGGAACTGGTACACCTTGATGCCAAACTTCTCTATCTCCTCACGAACCTACACACATACACACACACCCACGTACAGACACATGCACACTCATGTTAACTGCATGTTGGCACCTGTGTACCATTGCCGTACCCTGGCCCGCCCTGTGGGTCAAAGGAAAAGAGCAACACGTCCTGGTTCTATACATCAGGATCAGGGAGGAGGAAAGGATCGGGGTCAGGGTCGGGGGTCAAGGCAGGGATGAGGTCAGAGTTCGGGTCAGGGAGAACTCACTCTGTCTTTCAGCCTCTTGATCTCGTTGGGAGTGAGGCAGTCGGCCTTGGAGATGAGGGGGACCACGTTGACCTTCTCATGAAGGGCCTTCATAAACTCCACATCTACCGGCCGCAGCCTAGAGACACACACACACACACATATATATACAGGCACACAGACACAGTGTGTGTGTGTGTGCGTGTGGATTTGTCTCCCAGCTACAATGAACACCCTATCCACGACACACACACAAACACAGTGAGAGTGTCGACACGTGAGGGACTGAGAGGCAACACAACCACAAAATGAATGAGTTGACACAGAGGAAGATCTCTGTTCTGGCAGCATGCGAGGTGTCCTGAGGGCCGAGGGAGATCCCTGAGCCTGGGTCGGCTGTGAGGGGAGTGGGGGTGGGTGGGGGTAGGTGGTGGTGGTAGTGGGGGTGAGTGGTGGTAGGTGGGGGGGGGGGGTAATAACAGTGTTCACAGTGTTAACAGCATCCTGTAGGCTCCACACCTCCCACCTAACACCCTCCGACAGCACATTCTTCCGCGTGTGTGTCCGTGTGCGCAATTATGTGTGAGCGTGTCGAAGAAGAAACGTTTATTTGATCGAGTCGCATGCCGGGGAATGGCGACACCACTAACACCAACGCCAACGAAATGACGCGGCGTGCGTGCGTGTGTAGGCCCACGTGAGCGTGCGTGTGCTCACCCGTGTCCGAAGGGAGGGATGAAGTAGAGGCAGCAGTGAACGCGGTTGTCCTGGATGTTCTTCCTGTTCAGCCCGCTCTCGTCTCTGAAGTACTGCTCAAACTGCTGGTCTATATAGTCTGTTATGGGCTTCCAGCTGGGTCACACACACACACACAAAAGTTAGCCAAAGCTTGCTATAATAAAACAAGAACCACTAGCTATAAACAGTATGGACCAGGACCAGGGCAATCAGCTCACCACTCATTGTTGTTGACAGCATCTCCAAACCCAGGGGTGTCCACGATGGTGAGTTTGAGCTTGACTCCTTTCTCCTCAATGTCAACAGTGTGTTTGATGATCTCCACCGTCTGGTTAATCCGCTCTGTGAGGGGAGAGGAGGAGGTGGAGGTGGAGGAGGAGGAGGAGGAGGAGGAGGAGGAGGAGGAGGAGGAGGAGGGGAAGGAGGAGGAGGAGGAGGGGAAGGGGAAGGGGAAGGAGGAAGAGGAGGGGAAGGGGAAGGAGGAGGAGGAGGGTAAGGAGGAGGACGAGGAGGAGGAGGAGGACGAGGAGAAGGGGAAGGAGGAGGACGAGGAGGAGGAGGAGGAGGAGGACGAGGAGGAGGGGAAGGAGGAGGAGGAGGAGGAGGAGGAGGAGGAGGAGGAGAAGGAGGAGGAGGAGGATGAGGAGGACGAGGAGGAGGATGAGGAGGAGGGGAAGGAGGAGAAGGGTGGAGGAAGAGAAGCAGAAAAAATAAAGGGAAGGAGGAGAGGAGCGTAGAGCGCATGGAAGAGTGTTAAGGAGGATCAGGAAAGGAGAGGGGGAGGAGGAACATGATTGTATTGACCCTGGTTGTCCTGTGTTGTAGAGGTAAAGAGGTGACCATCCCTTCCTCTGAGTCACACAGCTCTGTCACTCACCTTCAGCGTTGAGCAGCTTTCTGTCCTTGTACAGGTCTGTCAGGAACAGGCTGTTCACCAAGGTGGATTTACCCATACCAGACTCCCCTGTGACACACACACACACACGCCTATTGGTGTTTTTGTTTCCGTCTTTAGTATTGCTTTTGTTTGAAAACACGCACACACACACGCACACACACACACACACACACTGACCTGCAACCATGAGAGTGAAGTCAAATCCCTTCTTCACAGATTTCCTGTGGACCTGGTTAGGCAGCGTGGCAAAGCCCACATACTGCTTCTCCTGTGGGGGGAGGGGGAGAAGGAGGGAGGAAGGAGGGAGGCAGGCAGGGAGGGAGGGAAGGGGAGGAGGGGAGAGGAAGAGAGGGAATTAGGCAGAGCAGGGCTGAGGAGGAGAAAGCGATGTCATAAAGGTCTTATAGAGTCAAGATAGACTCTATTGTTTGCCACATTGTGTAAGCAGGAACAAAGGCTACAATCTAGTCATGCTTTTGTGAATCATCGATCCATCATCGCAACACTCTAGAACCCTGGAACCGGTACTACCATCACACTTAGAACCCTGAAACAGGTTCCATAATCACAACACTAGAACCCTGGAACTGAATCCATCATCACAACACTCTAGAACCCTGGAACCGGTTCTGTTATCGCACTTTTGAATCTTCGAACCTGTTCCATCATTGCAACACTCTAGAACTTTGGAACCAATTATATTAGCCTCAAACGATAAACCCATGAGACCATGTCCATCTTCACCACTTTCTATAAACCTTGATCCCCCATCCATGTTACTTTGCCTGTCACAAACAGTTTAGTATAGTCATGTAGGTACACAGGGACCGGGTACATTCTCAGGCTTATATAGATGTCTTGAAACACTGCAATAGTTTGTCAGGTTTATACTGTAGATAGAACTGCAAAATGCTTTCATAGCATTCCACAGGATCACTGAGTTGGGATTCTCCAACTGGACAGACACTATGTATCGTACACACACACACGCACGCACGCGCGAGCACACACACACACATACACAGTACCATTGGAGACTAATCTCTTACTGTAATACTGTAATGCTGCTGGGTGCAACCATACACACGCACACACACACACACACACACACACACATACCGGCACAGTCGCCCACTGGCAGACCGGTTGCAGAGTAGTGACAGAGCCTTATTGACCAGTCCTGAAAGGCTCATTCACTCTCCAAACCCGCTCTGAGCGAGCTCTTTCCAAACAAACAGCCAGGGTCCTGAGACGCTGTCATAACTTGTCATCCGCATATCCGACAGCCCCTGGGGCAAAGAGAAACAAACCACACACAGACGCCAACAAAGTAGCACACCCACCCACACAGACACACACACGCACAGACACACACCCACACACACACAGACACACACACCCACATGACTCCAATGGGAGCCAGGCGAGGCCAGGCCCGCAGGCAGAGAACGGAGAAACTTGCCGATCAATGAGCTATCACACAAGCATTCGAAAACACCAAGGTGTGCGAGATCTCTCTTTCACACACACACACACACACACAAACACACACCAGCAGGCAGAATACAGGATTCATGACATCATGACAACACAGTTCAAGAGAACCTGTGAGTTTGTATCACAGCTTGCTGAGGTTAATGTATGATGACTCTTCTATGAATCCAAATCAGTGTCTGGCCACCTGAACCTCTGTATTTCTCTCCCCCTCTCCCCCATCCCTCTCTACCCCTCCTCCATCACTCTCTCTTTCTCCTCCATCCCTCTCTTCCACCCCTCTCGTCCATCCCTCTCCCTCTCCTCCACCCCTCTTTACCTTCTGTCGGGCTGTCCTCACACGGGGGCACAAAAGACGCTCCACCAACTTCTCCTGGAGCATGATGGCATCCATACCAGACCAGACTAGACTAGGACCGAGACCAGACCCAGGGCCAGACCCAGGACCAGTGGAGGGCAGGAGGACCGGAGCGGTAGACGAAGGTCCAGTGGACTGTGACAGGACCACCTCCTCCAGCTGTCAGAGAGACTCGGCTGTTCTGCTGCTGCCGTGACGACGCCTCCTAAGACTCAAGTCTGCTCCTCCCTGCCAGCCCCGAACACACACACACCTCTTTCCTGTTTTCCCCCTCACTACGTCTTAGTTGCACTCCCTCTCTCTCTCTCTCTCTCTCTCTCTCTCTCTCTCTCTCTCCTTTCAGCCCCGCGGTGGAACACTGCTTCTTGTACAGACAGGTACCGGTATAATAGAGAGGGAGAGCGAAGGAAAGAAACAAAAACAGAGACAGCTAGAGAGAGAGAGATAACTAAACAGAGAGCCGGAGAGACAGAGAGAGAGAGAGAGAGAGAGCGAGAGCCAACGAGCGATGGAAAGTGGTGAGTGAGGTAGAGAGAGGTAGTAATTTAAGGGAGGAAGCGAGGGAGGAAGGAAGGAGAAGACGGGCGGAGGAATAAAATACTCTCATTCATTCATCCTGCAGTTCCTCCCCCTCTCTCCCCGGCTAGAAAAATAAAGCTTTTAGTAGCCAGCCACCAGCCAGATGCACACACACACACAAGCACACAATAGATAGACACAGACACACATTTAAAAAAAAACTAACATTTCACAATATGAAAAAGAGGCCAAAGGATTAGACAAGGGACCCTGAATCTAACCCTGGAAGAATCTCTGGTTCCTGTGTGGACCTGTAACCTTAACTCCCTTCTCACAGAGAGAGCTTAACAAAACAAAGCAGAAAGGTCCTGTCACTCTAGCTAGCTGAAGCAGGACAATACCCAAAGTAGCCTTTTAGCTCGACGTGTGTGAGTGTGTGTGTGGGCGACGGTATGTATTTGTATTGTCGGTGTGAATGGAAGGCCTGCCCATGTGTGTGTGTGTGTGTGTGTGTGTGTGTGCGTGTATTTTCTGTGCGAATACAAGGCTTGCCCATGTCTAGACGGCATATTAAAGAACAAACGGGTTGCTGGCTTGTGAGAAGTCCGGCTGTAAAGAGCTCGCAGTGGAAATGCACGAGGAGGAGACCACGAGAGCACTTAAGCAGGCACACAATTACTGCCAGATGCAGGGTTTGTCAGCGAGCGAGAGGGAGGGAGCAAACGAGAGAAAGAGGATTGGGGAGAGAGGACGGAGAGGGAAAAGGGAGAGAGAGAGAGGGAGACGGAGAGGAGAGGGAGTCAGAGAGGAGAGTGACAGAACGACAGGGGGAGAGGGGAAGGGAGAGGGGGAGGAAGAGAAAGAAGGAAGACAGACAGAAAGACCGGGCCATATTGGTTTAAAGAGAAGGCTACGTGGGTACAGCCACGGTGATTGCACGGTAGCTCTTGGTGTTCATGGTCTGCTAGTTCTGATCTCAGCCACAGGAGGGCGACAGAGGGTTCCCGGGGACACTAGGACAACCCGGGGAGGAGAGGGAGAAGAAGGGAGGGGCAGAGTGAGGGTGAAGATATGGGGACCGACGGATGGAAAATCAATGGATAAAGATGGAGCTCAGTGTGTGTGTGTGTGAGAAAAGAGTGTTTAAATAATAGACCAGATGTCCTGGAGTGACATCACAATAGACCCCCTCAGGCCCCTCCCACCTCTCTCACTAGCCAGCTGTCCTCCCATCTGATTGGCTGTGACACCTGCATATCTCCCAGACTCACACACACACACACACACACTGATAGTATCACAACTATATTTCAAGTGTGTCCAATATCTACCAGAGAATGTTCTAGATGCAGATAAGCTGAGGCTGAGACCACCCATCCCATCAAACAACACAGTGTATTAAGTCTCTCCTGTCGGCCTATCTGCTCCAATCAAAACAACCAATCTCCATTCTGGAATAACAGCCAAACTATTCAGTCAGATTATGAATAAATCTGTGCGTGTGAGTGTGTAAGCGTATGTGTTAGAGTGTGTGTGTGTGTTTCACACCCTTTTTGTATGAAGGCAGTTTCAGGTCTGATTCACAGCCGGTGCCACAATCTCCAACCAGTTCTGCGGGTTTTGACGGCCAAAAAAACCAGCTTGTGGCCAGGATAACTGGTTCCAGAACGGCACCAACTCGTAGCTCGTCTAGAACCATTCGACTTACGTCAGGATCCTGGGGCGGGATTGTCATGACCAACCCTAGACCAACTGAATTTGTGACCACCATTTAAAAGACAGAGCTTCAGGGAGGAACTTCCGTTGACTGTGCTTGGCTTCACTAGCATGGATGTCAAATCTAAACTATGGCCCACAGAGGAGACTAGCTGTCTCCTTGCAAGGGATTGTGATGCTGATGTAGGGCTTGCAAAACCCGGAGCAAGACTTTCAACAAACACTGCATTAACGCATTGTTGTTGTGGTGCTTGTTGGCGCTAGCATCGCTGGGAAAGCGGAGACATACACACACGTATACAGTGACAAAGTGACGTGGCTCTCCCAGGCAAAAGCGGTTCTTAGATGGTTTCGCAAGCTGAACCAACCGCCAACTGACAGTATCAAGAGCCCAGAACCAGAATTAGGTTGGCAGTGGAAAGGGGGTATCAGAGCCTGTCCATATCCCAGTGAGCTGGGCCCAGACCCAGCCCAGCCACCCCCGGGTCCAGCTGGGATGGTGTTCCAGTCATATGTCACTGCTGTGGCCTTTCAGGAAGTGCTTCTGAAAAGGCCACAGCAATAAACTGCACGCCTATTAAAAAGAGCAGGACATGAACACACACACATCCACACACGCACTCGCACCACAAAGGAACGTCCACACACACACACAAAAACAAAGCGTAAGTGTTGAATACACAGATACCAGCAAACGTGCACACACTCACACACCTACACACCCACACACCAGAGAATTGGCAAGGCCAAACAAGCATGAGGCCAGGTTGTCTTCTTCTCAGAGACAGAGATGTGAGGAGGTGTGACCTTCTGTGAGCGTCCAGAGCCTGGCAGAGCCACACAGCAGCAGTGTTCACGTCATTAACCTCCAACGGCCGACTGAGGGGCGTCTGACCGCTGACACGGTGAGGAGAAACCCGACCGGAAGGAGGAGATAATGGAGAGATTGAGTGAGGATGAGTGAGGGAGTGAGAGAGAAGGGCAGAAAGATTTAGAGATGGGGGAAGGGGGGATGAGACAGGGAAGAGGGAGGAGGTGAGAGAGAAAAAACATTGGAGAAGGAAAGAGGGACTGAAAGAGATATAGACCTTTAACCCATCCACCCCACATCCCTCCCTCCATCCCTCCCCGTACAGCTTGCTCTTTTGAGGGATGTGAGTGTCTCCCCGCTACGCGTTCTTTAGCATGCTAATGCGACAGCGTGTAATTGCTCTGGCAACAATAGGCCGCCCCAGGGAAGGGCTCTTGGCTAGCGTAGCCTAGCGTAAGCGTCTGCCCACTCCTTCACAATGGGTTCTCACATGGGGTGGGGGGGGTGGGCTAGCGTAGCATTAGCATTTAGCATCTAAGAGACACCCCGTGGAGGGTACTGAGGTCCTGTGTCACACAGACGGGGAGAGAAACACTCCAGCAGCGGTGACACAAGGGACATTTCAATCAGGTCGTCAGGGAGACATCAAACCATGCCTGTCGTCACGGCGCCAAGGGGTGGAAGGTGAACTCAAGCTGACATGTCATTTTTTTACACGTTAGGACACTACAACATAGACACTACAACACGGAACAAGAACATTCTACCAGTAAACCGGTTCCACCTGAAAGGAACCAAAACGGTTTACTGAATGATTTCTTCAGAACTTCTGAAAAATGGAAAAACCTCAGATGCCACAGTCTGGGTCCAGGGATACGTCCATGTTGACTTACATTTACATGTAGTCATTTAGCAGACGCTCTCATCCAGAGCGATTTACAGTTAGTACAGGGACATTCCCCCCGAGGCAAGTAGGGTGAAGTGCCTTGCGTCATTTGGCACGGCGGGGAATTGATCCGGCAACCTTCTGATTCCTAGCCCCACTCCCTCACCGCTCAGCCATCTGACTCCCCTGACTTGTCTTCCATGGGCCTCCCATCACAGAGTGAGAGGTGGAGGAAGTGATCCGCTCTGTTTCATCCAGCAGCTCATTGGATCTGAGCAGAAAAACTCTTCTCCAAACAACGTCTAATCCAAAATGTATCAAGGTCGCTCCAAACTGTTCATGAAGAGGGCTTGGAGGAGTGGAATCTGGGTCAGGCCTGGGTTATTTCTGAACCAGGGAGAGCTGCATGGGTAGTGGGGGGGGGCTTTACAGAAGCACAGGAGGCAAACCTGTGTGTGTGTGTGTGTGTGTGTGTGTGTGTGTGTGTGTGTGTGAGGGATGGGTGGGTAGGAAGGGGGGGGGGGCAGAGTAGTCTACACGGGAGCACAGGAGTGGAAGACCTGGGGCAGGAGATGAAAGATAAACTCGCTGTAATGTGATGTTATACACACACACACACATGTAGACACATACTCTCTCTCTCACACACACGCTCTACTGGATGACTGGCATTGTAAGCATGTTTAGAGTATGACAGGGTGACGCGTGGCCGAGAACACGGCTTGCACACCTGGAGGCCTCCGATAAGAACAGGCACCATCGCTCGCGCACCGCCATGGGAACACACAAACACACACATTCATGTGCAGGGTGTAACCAGGTGTGTATCAACATGAGGAACACAGGAGGTACAACTGCAGAAGCTCCTCTGTTGGTGTAAAAACAGCACAGACATCCTGGTGTTTGTAGTCAAGCTCAATCGAATGATGACCATAGTGTCTCTTTCTCTGTGTTGGCCTCCCCCCTGTAGAGACCACCCCGCCTCAGGGGGGGGGGGGGGGGAGCCCCGCCCATTCTAGCCCCACAGCTGCTCCTCTCCTCTCATGGAGGAGGGGGTCAGGGGGCCATCTGTGGCTGCGAGAGTGTGTGGGTGGGTGTGTGTGAGAGTGGGTGTGTGTGAGTGAGTGTGTGTGAGAGTGAGAGTGAGAGTGGATGTGTGTGTGTGTGTGTGTGTGAGTGGGTGTGGGTGTGTGTGTGTGAGAGTAGATGTGTGTGTGTGCGTATGTGGGAGGGGGTAGTGGAGGACTGCTCAGCCTGGAGGGGCAGATGGATGGATGCAGATGCATCTACAAGACGTCTGTTTCTCTGGGCGGAAGAAAGATCAACCACTAAACATCTATGAACTGTCTGTCACACAACCACTAGGTTTATACAAAGGTGCAGTACTTTCATAACTAAATTCTATTTTCATAGACTTCAGTTGGTTGCTTTTCATTGGTTGCTTTTCATTCGTCTACTGGGTTGAGGAGATCTAGATGGATGGACGGGACCTCAAACTGACATCATTGGTCGAACTGGTCACTCTGCTGGTAGTGGGAGATGTTAGAGGAGGGACTTAAAATCCCCACTCACATTCTTATTCACACAGTAACCATGGAAACCAGTAGTGCAGATTACCAGGATGTGTGAGTGAGGCCCCCCCCCCACCAGCCCCTAGCCTACGCATGGCCTGTCATCGCTGCAAGGGATTGTGGGTATGATATCATGTGATGTTTCTCAGACGAGAGATAAGAACTAATGGAACGTTGTTGCTAGGCAACCCGTCAGAGCGACGGTCTACCCTGGTGTGGCTGATCAGTTTGGTGATGTAGCCTAACCTGGTAGCTCTCTGTCTCTATTTTCTATCCATCCCTCTCTCCCTCCCCCGCTCTCACCCTCCCACAACCACTTCCCTCCCTTCACACCATACAGTCAGTCAGATAGTGAATGCATGTGTGTGTGTGTGTGCGAGTGTGAAAGTGTGTATGTGAGAGAGTGATTGTGTGTGTGACTCAGAGAGGGTGCAGGGTGCAGTGTGAAAATGTGCGAGAGTGTGGGTGTTGGAGCGAATGGTAACTGCTAGCACCTGCTACAGAATCTCAACTGTAGTTTCAGAAGCTCTGTGACATCATCAGTGTACAGTACTATACACACAAACACCAACACACCAACAGCCATAATAATCCTGAGGGGAAAATCCCAGATTAGGATCCCGGTGCAAGGGTTTGCTTGGACTCTCCAAGACAGGAGATCCCCTGAGGAATGTGATGGTTTGTCCCTTACAGGCCCCACCTCAGCATGATGGTGTGACCCTTACAGGCCCCACCTCAGCATGATGGTTTGACCCTTACAGGCCCCACCTCAGCATGATGGTTTGTCCCTTACAGGCCCCACCTCAGCATGATGGTTTGACCCTTACAGACCCCACCTCAGCATGATGGTTTGTCCCTTACAGGCCCCACCTCAGCATGATGGTTTGTCCCTTACAGGCCCCACCTCAGCATGATGGTTTGTCCCTTACAGGCCCCACCTCAGCATGATGGTTTGTCCCTTACAGGCCCCACCTCAGCATGATGGTTTGACCCTTACAGACCCCACCTCAGCCCGCCACACCACACTAGAGGATTCCGCACACACAAGACATACACATACATATGTAAACACACACAATCACAATCACAAACACACAATAGATACATGTGTCTATGTACACGCACACACACCACACCAGTAGTACTGGAGACCCTACCAGAGGCCTATGCACACACACACAAACACACAATACACACATCTATGTACATACACACACACACACACACACTCCTCTTGTCATTGTCTCTTACTCAGACAGAGAGCCCAATGCAGACCTGAGATAGTCTTCCAGCCCTCCCATGAAGGATAGTATTTCTAGCTCGAGCTCCACCTGCATGACCCAGCAGTAAGGGCCTATCTGTGGATCACAGCTCATTGGACATTTTAGCGGGTATATGGGATATCCTATGCCTTTGTATCAAAGAAACTATACCGCGGCCTCGCAGTTTACTTAAAGATACCTTGACCGATACCAGGAACCTTGGCTAATAAATAAAAACGCCCTTTCTTTCGGGAAAAACCGTCAAGAGACTCTCGAGAAATCGTTAATTCGAACGGAAGCAGGTCACTGTCGGGCTATACGAGGATGAGGGCACGCGCCAGAGGATGGGGGATGA
Source organism: Hypomesus transpacificus (assembly GCF_021917145.1). NCBI lineage: Eukaryota > Metazoa > Chordata > Actinopteri > Osmeriformes > Osmeridae > Hypomesus > Hypomesus transpacificus. Next base: position 1,333,039 of record NW_025813837.1, on the reverse strand, counting down.
GAGCGAGCCTTGGGTACCATTCGAATGCGTGCGCATCCTCTGTGCTGAATCTGTCCAACACGCGGCCGAATATGGTTATATATAATCCCGGGGGTTATTTACATGCTCATCGTAGCTCGTGATGCGATGGCATGGTAACCTGGTCTTGGTGAAGACGATTACAAAACATAACCCATATAGCTCAGATCTAAAGCAAGGCCCGGTAACCACTATGTTGAAATCAAGGATGTCTGGGTGACATCTGATGCCCCGGTAAGAAAGGTAAACGCTGCTGTATCTGCATGCATGCCCGCGTGCACTTGTATTAGGATACGCCATTTGCATTGTTTTCTTTAATTGAAAAACGCATTTAGTGCAACAGCCATTCTGTTTCTTACCTCGGTGCTTTCATCTGGTGGTCATTGTTGAGTCGGATGAAGCGCAGGTGGACGGACACAGCGACGCCCAGATACATTAGGAGAGAGCAACAGAGAGCAGCATGAAACCAACCACTGTTTTTACACAACAGCGTCACTACAAATACGTCAAATCTCACAGGTCTGATTCTTACCCGATTTAATCGGGATCCGGCTCTTGTAGCGAATGTTGGTCGTCATCTTCACCACTCTCCTCCTTTGCTCTTGCGAAAGGACGGCTCGTTAAAGCACCCTCTCTCCTCGCGTCATCCACGGACCGGTCTGTAGAGGGAGGGGTTGCGACATCGCCCAAAGCCCCGCCCCTCTCGGTGTGGTACCCAGTTGTGGTTCAAAACAAGCTGATTTTGACGGGTCTGTCTCTGATAATATTGCATCAACAATTTCAACTGACCTGCAGTGACAACTTTCTACAGTAACTTGGACGAGGCAACATGGTACCATGTCAAGCACTGAAATGTTTGTAAACCTGGGCTCAAGCGTCTATTCATCACTGAACAGTTTTACTTTTCAGTCATTCAAACGGAACTCTATCCCTAGAATGCCTATACACCTAATCGTATTGAGTAAATTAAGTGTTGTATCTGCAGTATTATTACTGATGAAAACCTTTCCAACCTTACTAGTTCCTTTAGACATCTTTCAGTCCTACAGCACCATCTAGAGGAGTGAAAAGGAGTTGTAGGTCAGTGTGATGTTTTTGGATAATTTAATAGTATCTGTTGCCACTGGAGGGCGCTCCAGGCTGATTGTGTTGCACTGATGTAGCCGAGCAATAACAAGTAAATTAGTTTGACACACGTGTAATACGTTCTCTCCATGAAGAATTAAGATAGCAGCAGTATTAAATGGCATATTGAACTTTAAAAAAGGTAAAAAGTAAACTTAATTGTTTTGGTCAGAACTACAACATAAAGATACTCTGCATTAGGCTCAGTCTCGATATTATTCGATATTAGCAGCAGCATTTCCAGAAACCATGGCTGAGAAATTGGAGAGTTACCTGAACTGTTACGTCTGCTCTGAGACTTTCAGAGATCCTGTGTCTCTGGGCTGCCACCACAGCTTCAGCTCCAGCTGTCTGACTAAGTTCTGGGATCAGGCTGAAAACAAGAACTGTCCAGTCTGTAAGATAAAATCTTCTGAAGAGATTCTAGATATCAACCTTTCATTGAAGGATTTAGCTAACTCATTTGCTGGGAGACACAAAGCAGGACCGTTTGAAAAGAGGAGACGAGAGGAGGAGGTGGAGGAGGAGGAGGTGGTGTGTAGCAAACACTCAGAGGAGCTGAAGTTCTCTGAGCAGGAACAGAGAGCTGTGTGTCACGTCTGTGAGTTCCCTGCCCACCACGACCACAAGGTGGTTCCTCTGGAAGAGGCAGTGAACAGCCTGAAGGAGAAACTGAAGGGTGACTTACAGTCTCTGCAGGACAAGCAGGACAAATACAAACATGTGGAGAAGACGTACCAGGAAGTAGTGCAGCACTCTAAGACAGTGTCTGGTGTCGTCAGAGAGTCTGAGGTGCTCTGCAGTCTGCACAGTGAGAAGCTGAAGCTGTTCTGTCAGGAGGATAAAGAACCCGTCTGCGTGGTGTGTCAGACCTCCAGGAAACACAGATCTCACACCTGTGTCCCAGTAGATGAAGCTGCCCAGGATCACAGGGTGAGAGGAAGAAGATTGTCAGATAAACATGGTGTTTTCAGATCAAATACAAGGACAATTTTGAAGTGGTTAAAGTTTCCTTAACGGATAATACTTGTGGACACTATTTATAATTTCTGTTGCCACTGCACAATAACTTACAATCTCTCTTTCTGATTCATTATATATGAATATTGTAAATGTATGTCATGTATCATTTTAGGAAGAAATCCAGACTGCCCTGAAGCCCTTAGAAAAGAAGCTAGAGGACTGTAATAAAGTTAAACTAACGTGTGAAAAGATTGCAGAACACATTGAGGTACAATACATGTTAGCCAATGCTGTGACCAACAGGCATTGAATCGATCAGTAAAGATTTTATAGTGTAAAAACAAATAATAAAATGCATGTGAGGTCTTCTCTGACTCTGACAGACCCAGACAGTAAACACAGAGAAGCAGATGAAGGATAAGTTCAACAAGCTTCACCAGTTTCTACATGAGGACGAACAGGCCAGGACTGCAGCTCTGAGAAGAGAGGGCGAAGAGAAGAGTGAGACAATGACAGAAAAGATTGAGGGAATAAATAGAGAGATGGCCTCACTTTCAGACACAATTAAAGCCATAAAGCAAGAGCTAAATGCAGATGATGTGTCATTCCTGCAGGTAAGGATGTGTTTCAGTTGACAATTCATGCTAATCTGATACATGGTTTTGATCACAATGCTTATCATTGCTCTTTTCTGTTCATTCAGCACTTCAAAACCACAGGGAAGAAGTACGTGAATTTATAATTAATATTTTCTTTGTATAACTTTTAATCTCTACCCTCATCAACACTGATCATGAACATTTGTTCCAGAGCCCAGGTCACACTGCCGGATCCACAGCTGGTCTCAGGAGCGCTGATAGACGTGGCCAAACACCTGGGCAACCTGACCTTCAGAGTGTGGGACAAGATGAGGGGGGTGGTCAGCTTCACTCCTGTCATTCTGGACCCCAACACTGCACCTTCCCGTCTCTCTCTATCTGAGGATCTGACCAGTGTTAGACAGTCAGGCTCAAAGCAGCAGCTCCCTGACAACCCAGAGAGGAACACCAAGTACCCCACTGTTCTGGGTTCTGAGGGGTTCAGCTCAGGGAAGCACAGCTGGGAGGTGGAGGTGGGGGACCATCCTGTCTGGGTTATAGGTGTGGCCAGAGAGTCAGTAGACAGGAAGGGGGAAGTACAAATATCCCCAGAGTATAGACTCTGGTGTATAAAGCAGTTGAGTGGTAAGTACCTTGATGTCTGGGGTAAGACTCTCTCTCTGAAGAGGAGACTCCAGAGGATCAGAGTTCAGCTGGACTGGGACAGGGGGGAGGTGTCCTTCTACCACCCTGAAGACATGACTCACATCTACACTCATAAAGACTCCTTCACTGAGAAACTCTACCCACACTTCTCTATTGGAAAAGCTGGTGATGCCAAACACCTTGACGTAAAGATCTGCCAATCAGAGGTGTCTGTGTCTGTGATGTCATCCCAGTGATGTGTGTGGTAGATGATGACTGTGCTACCTCCAGCCATGCAGGAACATAGTTCTGCTGCTCTAAGGAGAGACGCAAAAGAGTTCTGCAGAGAAGTCCTGTTTCAGTCTCATTAAAAGATGTCACAAATTAATCCATCTCTATCCTCTGTCTGGTCTTGATGCAGATTGATCCATTTTCAAATAACCAACCCCCATCTAACAGTGTTATACTTACAACAGTTCATGTTAAACATAATATGTGTCCACACACAACCACAGATACTGCAAATGCAAATATGGATATGAAAAACATGTACCTGTATCATGGCTACAGTGTAGCAATACCTTTCACACCTCATAAAACCAGACTTTCCAGTGTGATCAAGAAAGACTGAACTGAAAGAGTACTTCCCTTCTCTTGAGGAGAAGGGACGGCATTGAACGGAGTGAGATCGGCACAACTAACCAATCTCCTGATGTGTTTCTGAGGAAAATAAACCGTTTTTTTACTGCTTTTGCCACTTTTGAATATAAACCCTTCAACAATGACATTTCATGAATGAAATAAAACTATTGATGCAAAAATGATTAAAAAATATATACACTCAAAAACAACCACAATAATACTTTTGTAGTGGACAAACACCTCAAACAATACTGGAGGCCAGAGAAAAATACATTTCACAATTTTCACATTGTAACTTATTTCAGTGTTTTAACACTGAAACAAATGACAAGTCCCTTAGCAAAGTTAAACTCTACAGAATATATACAGATTAAATCAACTTCTTAGGGATGTCCTTTATTTTACCGTTGTGCATTATAATGTATCGTTTAAAACAATTTTGTTTAAACCTTCAAATGAAGACACTAAACGGTTAACACAAATATAAATAGGTTACTCTAAGAAATTTCTTTCTTCACAAATTCACGAGATATTGAACTTGTTTATTGAGCCTTGATTCTTGATATTTGAAAATATTCCAGAATGCATGCTAAGTTTGTTATCTATTAATGTTGAAAACCTGTCCTACCTTACAAAGACTTACTAGCTTCTTTAGATATCCTGCAGTCCTACAGCACCATCTAGAGGAGTGAGAATTAGTTGTAGGTAAGGCCTAAAGCAAGGGGATGAACTATCAAATTGAAAGTAGATTTCCAACATTGCATAAAAGAAGCAAGACGCCATTTTAGGGTGTGGGACAGACGTGGGAGTAACGTGTAACTTTTGACAAGGTAAAGAGGAAACTTAATTGTTCTGGTCAGAACTACAACATAAAGATACTCTGCATTGTGCTCAGTCTCAATTATATTAGATATTATAGGCAGCATTTACAGAAACCATGGCTGAGAAATTGGAGAGTTACCTGAACTGTTACGTCTGCTCTGAGACTTTCAGAGATCCTGTGTCTCTGGGCTGCCACCACAGCTTCTGCTCCAGCTGTCTGACTAAGTTCTGGGATCAGGCTGAAAACAAGAACTGTCCAGTCTGTGAGAGAAAATCCTCTAAAGAGACTTTTGATATCAACCTTTTATTGAAGGATTTAGCTGACTCATTTGCTGGGAGACACAAAGCAGGGCCGTCTGAAAAGAGGAGACGAGAGGAGACGGTGGAGGTGGATGAGGCGGTGCAGGTCGAGGAAGGGGTGGAGGTGGCGTGTAGCAAACAGTCAGAGAAGTTTAAGACAGTGGTTTGGGTCGTCGAAGAGTCTGAGGTAATCTGCAGTCTGCACAGTAAGAAGATCTGGATGTTCTATCAGGAGGACAAAGAACCCGTCTGCTCCGAGTGTCACGGCTCCAAACACAGATCTCACACTTGTGTCTTAGTAGACAAAGCTGCCCAGGAGAACAGGGTGAGAGGAAGAAGATCGTCAGATAAACATGGTGCTTTGAGATACAAGAACACTCTTGAAGTGGTTAAAGTTTTCTTTAACGGATGATACTTGTGTATACCATTTTTCATTTCTTTTGCCACCGCACAATAACTTACAATCTCTCTTTTCTGATTCATTATAGATTAATATTGTAAATGTCAGAAAGAAATTCAGACTTCCCTGAAGCCCTTAGAAAATAAGCTAGAGGACTGTAATAAAGTTAAACTAACGTGTGAAGAGATTGCAGAACACATTGAGGTACAGTACATGTTAGCCAATGTTGTGACCAACAGGCATTGAATCAATCAGTAAAGATTTGTTTATTATTTAAAAACAAATAATAAAATGCTAATGTGAGGTCTTCTCTGACTCTAACAGACCCAGACAGTAAACTCAGAGAAGCAGATAAAGGAGAAGTTCAACAAGCTTCACCAGTTTCTACATGAGGAAGAACAGGCCAGGACTGCAGCTCTGAGGAGAGAGGGCAAAGAGAAGAGTGAGACAATGAAAGAAAAGATTGAGGGAATAAATAGAGAGATGGCCTCACTTTCAGACACAATTGAAGCCATAAAGCAGGAGCTAAATGCAGAGGATGTGTCATTCCTGCAGGTAAGGATGTGTTTTGTGGCAACCAGGGAGCCAAGTAACAGCAGAGAGCCAAGCATCACCGCTGGCAGTGCTCTGGGCAGCTCTGGCTCAGGGGATCCAGTCCTGGTTTGACCATGTCCTCCTGCCCTGTCATGCAAGAAGAGATTACTGTCATATAAGGCAAATATGTTTGTAAACATTTTGTTGAGATGAAGAAGCTTAGAATAGATGACACCCCAAGTGTAAATCATTTTGGTATTTTCTCATAGAATATTTCAAATCTTTGGGACACCATGTATTTCAGGAAGTAGATTTAAAAGAGACAGAAAAGGTCAGTAAAGAAGTCATGTCTTAGTCTCTTAAAAGCTTTTCAAATGAATACTTCTCTATCCTGTCTGGTCTTGATGCGAGGTGATCCATTTTCAAATGACCAACGCCCATTTTACAGTTGCATAATTACAATAATTCATAAAAAAGTGTTGATCACATACACAGATGTTGGAAACACAAACTTAGATATGACAAACCTTTCATACCTCATGAAACCAGACTTTCCAGTATGAAAATAACTTTCCAGTATGAAAATAACTTTCCATTAGGACCAACGTGAGTAGAACTGAGAGAGCGTTTTCACTTCCCTGAGGGGCATTGACAGTGCTGCAGTGTGTGAGATCGGCAGAAAAACCCAAAGAAACAAAGGAATAAGAATAAGACACATCAGAGAGGAGACCCACCTATCCTGGTCAGAATTCAATCTGAAGGATCCTGTACTGAATTAGGACTCCTGAATACTAGCAGAACCACTGAAGACAAAATGGCTGAGAAATTGGAGGGTTTCCTAAAATGTCACGTCTGCTCAAAGACTTTCAAAGATCCTGTGTCTCTGGGCTGCCACCACATCTTCTGCTCCAGCTGTCTGACTAAGTTCTGGGATCAGGCTAAAAACAAGAACTGTCCAGTCTGTGAGAGAAAATCCTTTAAAGAAGTCCCAGGAGGAAACTTTTCATTCAAGGATTTAGCTGACTCATTTGCTGGGAGACAGAAAGCAGGATCGTCTGAAGAGAGGAGAGGAGAGGGGGGGGGTGGTGTGTAGCAAACACTCAGAGGAGCCTAAGTGGTTCTGTGAGGAGGAACAGAGAGCTGTGTGTCACATCTGTGAGCTCCCTGAAGACCACGACCACAAGGTGGTTCCTCTGGAAGAAGCAGTGAACAGCCTGAAGGAGAAACTGAAGGGTGTCTTACAGTCTCTGCAGGACAAGCAGGACAAATACAAACATGTGGAGGAGACGTACCAGGAAGTAATGCAGCACGCTAAGAAGCAGCTGGTCACCACGGAGACACAGATCAGGGTTCAGTTTGAGAAGCTGCACCAGTTCCTGAGAGAGGAAGAGAAAGCCAGACTGGCAGCTATGAGGGAGGACGAGAAGGAGAAGGGGAAGACCATCTCCAGAGAGATGAAGAAGATTCAGGCCCAGATCTTCTCTCTCTCCGTCAGCATCTCTGCTGTGAAACGGCAGCTGCAGAAACAGAAGGTGTCGTTTCTCTGCAGCTATAAACACACTCAGTCCAGCACCAGAGCCAGGTTCGCACTGCCGGATCCACAGCTGGTCTCAGGAACGCTGATAGACGTGGCCAAACACCTCGGCAACCTGACCTTCAGAGTGTGGGAGAAGATGAGGGGGGTGGTCAGCTTCACTCCTGTCATTCTGGACCCCAACACTGTAAACCCCTGTCTCTCTCTGTCTAATGATCTGACCAGTGTTAGATACACGGACTCAAAGCAGCAGCTCCCTGACAACTCAGAGAGGAACACCAAGTACGCCACTGTTCTGGGTTCTGAGGGGTTCAGCTCAGGGAAGCACAGCTGGGAGGTGGAGGTGGGGGACCATCCTGCCTGGAATATAGGTGTGGCCAGAGAGTCAGTAGACAGGAAGGGGGAGCGTAAAGCATCCCCAGAGTATGGAGACTGGTGTATACTACAGAGGAGTGGTGAGTATGAATATGGCGGAGGAGGAACTCTCCCTCTGAAGAGAAGACTCCAGAGGATCAGAGTTCAGCTGGACTGGGACAGGGGGGAGGTGTCCTTCTACGACCCTGAAGATATGACTCACATCCACACTTATAAAAACACCTTCACTGAGAAACTCTACCCATACTTCTCTATTGGAGAAGCTGGTGATGCCAATCACCCTGACGTAAAGATCTACCAATCAGAGGTGTCTGTGATGTCATCCCAGTGAGGTGTGAGGTAGTTGTAGTCCCACTCCTCTGAACTGCAGTGGTCAGGTTTCATGTTGCTGTTCCCTAAGGAAATGAACCTGGTTGATGATGATTGATGATGATTGATGATTGATGATGATTGATGATGATGATGATGATGATGATGATGATGATGATGATGATGATGATGATGATGATGATGATGATTGATGATGATGATGATGATGATGATGATGATGATGATGATGATGATGATGGTAGAACATGCAGGAGGAAGATCCCACCTCTCTGCTCTGTTGGTCACTCATGAAGGATGTTAAAGTGCAGTTTGAGAATCTGATGGTTGATGACCTGGTGGGTGATCTGCATTTGACAGCAGAGCGAGAGGTTGCAAGTTCAAATGTCTCCCTGAATGTTGCTTTAGATGAAAGCATCTGATGAACACATTATTATTCTTATACTTTCTATATGCGTTTTGTGGGGAGGAGGGCTTGATCATGTATCGTGTATTTAGATTTCTGAAAGGAGGTGTGGTGGAAGGTGGGGGTTGCTGTATTCATGTTAAGATATCTTTGTAGTGGAGTTATATAATAATGACTGGATCTAGGTGTTCTGGGGTGATGTAGTAATGAACTGAGGTATTTATGTTGAAGGGGATTTTATCACTGTCACAGAAATTAGGGTGTGTGTTCTTTGTAGACTGAGATGAGCAGAAAGTTGGGGAATTCAAATAATTATATTTTCAAATATGTTAATGAGGGTTCAGGATTAAGCAGCTTGTATGTTGTCCTATGACTGAGTGAAACAGATTTTGTTTTTTTGATTTCTGTTGTAAAATAAATGGTAAACTGATTGCAAATTGTTTGTTCCCTGCCGCCCATCTACAACCTGATTTCATGAGTTCAGTAACACACCAGCAATGCTATATAATAGCATATAGCCTGGTTCTAACCAGACTCTCGTACATTTCATTTGTACAGAAGCAAAATCAAAATTGAGGGGGAGTACGTAGGATACGCGGGCTGCAGCCTCACCTAGCGGGCTGCAGCCTCACCTAGCGGGCTGCAGTCTCACCTAGCGGGCTGCAGTCTCACCTAACGGGCTGCAGTCTCACCTAGCAGGCTGCAACCTCACCTGGAGGGCTGCAGCGAGCACGAGTGTGGAAAAGGTCAGGGAGGTCCTGATGTAAGAGTGGTATGTCTGGGGAGCCCAGCAACCTGGGAGCTGGATGGTGCAGCAGTACGAGTCCTGCCAGTGAACCCTGAAGAAGACCCAGAAGGCAGATGGGAAAGGCCTCGAAGGCGGTCAGGAGGCCTGGGGCGCCCGGGAAAGGAGGAGCAAATGACGTCCCAGAACAGGGAGAAGGTGGAAGCCAACTCAGCTGCTGTGAGCTCCCGGTGCCAGGCAGGTTCAGGGTGGCAGAGCAGGACGACGGTGCGGGGGGCAGAGACCTGGGACGGGAGGAGAAAGTCGTCCAGGTCCACGTAATCACCCTGGAGGGCGGCTGCCCGAAGGGAGGGAGACACAGGGGAAGGTCTGGAGGCAAAGGGGGCCGCGGGGTGGGCAGGGGGAGGCGCCGTGGTCAGCGTGAAGGTGGAGGCAGGGGCGGGCAGGGTCCCACGTGCACTTGTATTAGGATACGCCATTTGCATTGTTTTCTTTCATTGAAGCATCTATTCATCACTGGACAGTTTTACTTTTCAGTCATTCAAACTGAAGTCTATCCCTAGCATTCCTATACACCTAATCATATAGAGTACATGAAGTGTTGTATCTGCAGCATTACTGATGAAAACCTTTCCAACCTTATCAAGACTTGCAGCAATAGCTCTGTATCCTGCAGTCCTACAGCACCATCTGTAACCCACCTGTCTTGGTCAGAATTAAGTCAGAAGGATCCTGAACTGAACTAGGATTCTTGAATACAACAGAACCACTGAAGACAAAATGGCAGAGAAATTTGAGAGTCACGTCTGCTCAGAGACTTACAGAGATCCTGTGTCTCTGGGCTGCCACCACAACTTCTGCTCCAGCTGTCTGACTAAGTTCTGGGATCAGGCTAAAAACAAGACCTGCCCAGTCTGTAAGAGAAAATCCTCGAAAGATTTTACAGGTGTACAGTTTTCATTGAAGGATTTAGCTGACTCATTTGCTGGGAGACAGAAAGCAGGATCGTCTGACGAGAGGAGAGGGTGGAGGTGGTGTGTAGCAAACACTGAGATCAGAATCAGAATCAGAAATTGATTTATTATACATTATGTTCAGGTACAATATGCAAGAGGAAGATCCCACCTCTCTGGTCTGTAGGTCGGCAGATATTGTATTTTTAAATCATAATATAATACATTTTCTTAGTGAGGGGTTAGGATCTAGGCTTATATGTTGTCATACTACTGATTTCAGTGGATTTTGTGTTTGACATTGACAAAATGAAATGGTACACTAAATGTTAAAATTGTATATAATCATGGTCTGTTCTGCATCTTTACAAATCCTTCCCACCAGCACAATTAAGCAGATTTTATTTTGATGAGCTGAAAATGCGTATGCTGTTATTCCTTGTCACTATTTGAAATGAGTTGTTGATTCACTGTAATTAGAAAAATCTAACATAATAAATGAAAGTTGTATGCAAATATTGGAAACGTTTTTTTTTTGCTATTTAATTCTGTAAAACATATCCATAATTACTGAAAACAAATTTTAAGATTTTTCCAGAACAGTACCAGTGGAGAAAGATGTGTTCACTTGATGTCATATCCATTCTGTGCTCTGTGAAAACTGGAGATTGGCTAGTAACATACGTAACACATTTGAAGATGTCCTACCTTATGAAATCACAAGAAGAAAGTAGATGTTAAATGTTTTTTACTTAAATTCTTATTTTATTGATAACACCTTGACATATTTCCTTAAGTTAGAGAAAAACATATAGCACATTGGAGAGAACAGAGCCATAACCTGAAGAATCAGAGAAATACAGGATCAATATTATTATACAGAAGAAACCCAAACTGAGGAGAAAGAGCCCAGGAGGAACTGGAAAGAGCCGACTGCTGAGAGAAGATGGAAGCAGGTTTGAAACTGAGGGAGGAGGAGCAGGGAGGCAGAGCTCCTCCAGAGTGGTCAGCTCAGTGTTGTCAGGGCAGGAGGGGCTCCCTGCTGGGTGGGAGGAGATCCAGGAGTCTCAGAGAGACCACATTCCTCCTGCTGACTCCCTCCATGATAACTCACTGCTTTGGGGAGGGGGGATAGAGTGCTGTTGTGTTGTGGAGTGCTGTTGTGTTGTGGTGACCAAAATGCAGTGGCAACTTGACTCTTCAGTGAGCTATTTCCACCCTGATACCGTAGTGTCAGTAGGTCTATGCTGGGCTTGGGCTAATGTGTCAGAGGCGCTCCTGAAGTTTTCAACCATATAATAAAACCAGTCTGCATTGACGACACTGAGCCCAGATAGAAAAGCATGCTATTGAATCATCATTACATAAATATCATCATCAATATCATCATTTTCCATCTTGTCACTATAGCAATCCGTGTAACAATCATTTTCATCAAATCATCTTGAGACCACAATAGTTGTATGCACTTAAAAAGCGGAGAAAATAGATAGAGAAAGGTTTAGTACACCAGCATTCCGTAGAAAATGAAAAACAAAACAAACAAACACCAAAAACTAGTGTCCCATCGACTATCATGCAAAGAAAAGGCCAGCTAAATAGGGGCTTGTCGTTCATGATACTGAACGCTTCCTCTTGTAAAACACGTGTGTCTTGTGATAATGCTTTCCAGGGCTAGTAAACACACCTTAAAGAAACAGAAACAACAGCATCTTTATACGTGCTTCTTCTTGTGGAGGGAGGTTCACATGTCTAGTCAGAACCATGACTCATCAGTGTCTCCTGATGACCTCTGACCTCCATGCGGGATCAGGAAGTGACCAGGCCGGCCAATGAGAAAGAGGGAGTGTTCTGGGTGTGAGGAGAGCCCACTTCTCCCCGAGCTCATCCAAGATGAACCCCCATCCTGGACAGAAGGGTTGGAGTGACACCAAGACACAGGACACAGTCTGAGGGAAACTAGGATGCACACCTACAGGACGTCTAAAAGGATAGTCCACAGACAACACAAACGTCATGTTGTTAGTTTGAGTTTGGCATGAGAGGTCCTGATAGGTCCTTTTCATCTTGAAGGGACGGTGTTTGCACACGTGCAGGAGCAGTGCGTTGCGGGAAAAACAAAGAGAAACTTAAGAAAAGCACAATCAAATGTCTGATCAAAGAAATAAATAATCACAATAAATATGAACCTGAGGACTAACCAAACCAGCTGACCGTCTGCCTGCCCAATGAGAAGGCTTCACTTCAATAGCCTCTCTCAGAATCGTATAATCAGCCAATTGCGACAAGACCCCCATGAAGGCAGCCAATGGCTAAAGGGCTGTGAGCAAGTCTAAAACATCTGTCCCTCCTTCCTGACTCAGGCACAGACATGATGATAAAACAAGATACCACTCCATTATAACACAAGTCAAAAAGGAAGATATGAAACATGTGAAACAAAGACCAGGCCTACAGGAGGAGTCAGTGCTGGGGTAAAGACAGAGGGCTCGACGTCCCCTGAAATCAAACCTTCTCCCCTAACTTCCCTCTCTCCCACGTCTCACAGATAACCCCACACAGGAGGCATGGGGGTTCCCTTCACACACACACATACAAACACACACACACACTGCTTTCAAAATGTCAGACCTAAGGCGCATATCATTGCTCTAAAATGAGCAACAGCAACCAGAACACTGAGACAAAAGCGAAAAAGTTAAAAAGTTAACACACACACAAGGATGTGCCATGAGCTCACAAAATCCGCCACAGCCCCCATCTCTCCAGACAAACTAACTCTACTACAAAGATCTCTCAGACTCTGCACTTCCTCCAACCACTAGGGGCGCTACAGAGCAGAGGACATTTATAAACAACAGCTGAACACCAGAGCAAAAGGGTCTTGCTGTCCTCAGATGGGGTTTGAGTGAACACAAAAAAGGCAAAATACAAAATAAATAAACCAAGAATAAAGTAGCTTAACGATAAATACAGCCAGTATACTGTTATGTAAATTTTTTCTTTCAAACAGTTAAATAATGATTTGACAGTGGAAGACACCAAACCAAGCTCTCTGGCCTATTCACATTCTCAAACAGGAAAACCTCAATCTGCCTCCTCAATATCCCTGGACAAACACACATCATCGTCTTGTGCTTACAACGTCACACACACACACTCTTACTCACTCACACATTCACAGACACCTAGTCAAACAGATATCCCATCCCCATTGAATAGTTTTTACTTAAACATGAGCTTAGGCATACTATAGTATACAAGAAGCCAATACAAAACTGCCAATAGCATATATATTGTTTCACTTAATAGCCACAATAAAAAAACAGCCACCGTGAATACCGGAAAAATCATGCGTCCTTAAAAAGAGAAAAAACGAAACAGTGTTCTTCAACTCTAGAAACCATCAAGGATTCAGAATGATACAAAATACATATACAGTTGCAAATAATAATAAGATGAATAATATAGATATTTGTGTTAATTATAATAATATTCCTTAATAATAATAATAATCAATTTCACCTAAAACTTTACATACTGTATGTCCTGTGCGCTGTTAACACGACACAGGTTTGGATTCGGGAGAGGATGAGGAGGGGTCAGAGAGGGGAGTGAGGAAGAACCAGGTGTACACTGGAACCTCAACACCCCCTCCCTCCCCCCTCTAAAAACCCCTGACAGCACAGCAGAATACTGGGTCATGTTCTGGGATCGGTCAGTGGGGTTAGTGAGGGAGAGGGAGGAAGAGGAGAGGGGGGTGTTGTCGTGGATTGGGGTGTTTAGGTGCAGTGGTGCAGGCGACAGACAGGGGGCGATAGTTGTAGAAGTAGAGACGTGTGTGTGTGTGTGTGTGCTAGGAGGGAAGCCTGGGAGGGTGGGTGTGGGGGCACTGGGCACTGAACCACAACAACCCCAGACTAGCTTTCTAATCCCCTCCTTCGTCTCTCCTTCTCCATCTTTCTCCTTCTTCTCTTTTCCTCCTTCTCTTTGCAGCACAGTACTCTGGCCAGGCCAGGCCTCTGCCATGCGCCCCCTGGAAAACACAAGAAAGAAGCTCATCACAGATGTTTCAGTTCTATTACAGAGTTACAGGCTGAGTGAATGTCATGTGACTCCGCAACAACCACCAGACTATCTCTCTAATCCTCCTTGCTCTCTCTCTTCATTCCTTTCTCTCTCCCCCTCCTCTCTACCCACCTCACTGCAGAGGGGCTGCGGGCGCTCCAGAGCAGTGGAAGTGCACGTTCTGCCACTTGCTCTCCCGGCGGTGCCAGACGCGTGTCTCCTCGGACTGGCTGGAGCGCGGCCGGCCCTGGGCGTCCACACACTGGGTGAGGCGGATGTAGGCGATGCAGGCGGCGTCCTCGCCGATCAGGTGGACGTGGGGGTTGAGGATGGTGGTGTGGATGGGCTTGCTGTTCTTAGCCAGGACTGAGATGTGAGGCAGAGAGGAAGAGAAAAGAGACAGAGAGAGAAGAGAGACAGGGAGAGAAGAGAGACAGGGAGAGAGAGAAGGAGACAGATATAGACATGATTCTGCTGTTGATTATCAGCTATCAACCTGCCTGCTTCGTTCTGCGGACTCTTACAGTTCTCAAAGTAGAAGCGGTGGAAGTCCATGCCCTCTACCAGGTTGCCCAGAGCCTCTGGCTCAAACGAGGTCAGACCAGGATCACAGATCTTCCTGCAGAGAGAGAGGAACACACAAGCCCACAATAATTATAATCGCTAAAGTGCTATCCAATCACATAATGAACAAGTATAATATGTACGCTGTATACCGTATTTTTTGTAAATAAAGCCACGGCTTGTACCCCAATTTTACAGTTTTCTTGTGGTAGTACGGCTTATAAAGCGACTTATAACTCCTTTTTAGAACAAAAACGTGGCTTCGTCTCAAGACCTCTACAGACCGTGCAGCTAATTTAATACTGAACACTTGAACGGGGGCTTATTACCTGAAAGAGGAATTATTTTCTGTGTCGTCTCAGTTTGCACTATCAGGGCTTGGAAATACCGTATTTATAGCGTTTATTAAATAACGTTTATTTTTGGTGCAGCGTTTATTCGAGGGCGGCGTTTAATTAGTAAGACAGTTTTTGTGAATTGTAGCTGCAGTGCAGCCATAGACAACTTTGTTGCTGGTATTGTGACAAAAATGCAGGTTTCATTTACTACCGCTGACCTTGTCTATTCTTTGTTTGTCTATGAGTGGGGCAACTCCATTTCTCATTGGCTATCAATTAGGTGTGCATTGGTAGTAGGCTACAACTGTCTCAAATATAAGTGTTCTACATTGTGTAGAAATCTGAAGCAGCATGCCTAAACGTTTATACACGTAAACTTTTTTAAACAGAAAGGTGTGCAGAAAGTTATGTACATGTGTAATAAATACTGGGGTTGAGTTTAACTGTTTTCAGATTTTTTTGGTGCAGAGTTTATTCGAGGGCGGCGTTTATTACACAACGTTCATTTTTGGTAAGGCGTTTATTCGAGGCCGGCGTTTATTCAAAGAAATACGGTACAGTGACTTGCTAAAGTAGGCAAATGAACATAACGTAAGTAGAACATAACGTTTCATAACAATTTCAGTAAATCAAACAGCTGCAAGACCCAGTGAAATGTTATATACAGATAGCAAACTTACGTTAGCTAGCATCACTAACGAAATGTGCTAATTCAACTTCAGTAGGCTATCCTCAGGATTTGCAAGCTAGCATACTATCCACAACCGAAGTGTGTAACACAATGCTGTAAGATTGGCTATATTCGTGCATTGCTTGGCAACTTGGTATCATTATAAATGCGGCATATATTCCAGTGCGGTTTATACTCCGATTTACAAACACAAAACTCCCATTCTGGTGAGGTGTGGTTTATAAAAAATGCGGCTTATTTTCCGAAAAAAATACGGTACTGAGATCCCCACAGAGGAAACACACACACACCAGTATACATGTAAACTGAAGAAGCTTCTGGACTCACGCGTAAGCTTCAAAGTCTCCGTTGTTGATGGCTTCAATCAGTTGCTCAGTGATCTTGATGATCTCCTGTTTACGTGCTGGGAAAGGAGCACAGTGACTCACTTTAACCAGGTGTGTGTGTTGAGCTTGTTAACGAGTGTTGGGGCATAGTTACAAACATTCCCCCACACTGACAGGTGCATCCTGTACACACAGTAAGACACACCATCAAGTGCTGGTTGGGCAATGGAAGTGCACAGCACACTCAGCATGCTAGTCATGTTACACACACACTCACCACACACACACACGAATATAAATACACACAGGAGTTAGAGAAAACCACTAACAACACAATCCAAAGCTCTCTAAAACTGTTTTTCTGTTCAACACCAGTGGCAGACTGGTCATCAGGGATACCGGGTTAACCCCCAGTGGGCCGACAAGGTCGGGAAGGTCCAAAATACCGGCCCACTTCCATCACCAACTGGCCCTCCCTCTGACAACGCCGGCACCTCCAACTATTTTCCAAATATCACAGCTTGAACACGTATAACGTATAATATATAAAGTTGCTCGCTAGCAGACACCATCGCTAGCACCAAAACGTAAAGGTGGAGCTGAAAAGCTCAGGGAGAAAAAGAACGATACATGCGATGCATTGAGTGGGCAACGAGCCGTGTATTGAGTGGGCCGGTCTGACAGTAACTCCCGGGCCACTTTTTCCCCCCAGTCCGTCGCTGTTCAACACCATCTAACTCCTTATCTATCTATCCATCTATCACCTTTTCTTTGCTCCAGGCAGTGTGGACACACACACACACTGACACACACTGACACACACTGACACACACTGACACACAGTCCTGCTAGGCCAATCTCCCAGTGTCCCCTGACTAGGTTAGCACACAGGGGTTAGGGGCAGGGGCGGGGCGGGGTCATGCAGTGTGTACTCACTCTGTGAGGAGAGGGAGGGGCTTGGGGGGGTCCGAGGGGGAGGGGGAGACAGGGGGGGAGGGGGGGAGGTGGGGTGTGTCGGCGGGGGGGTGGGCCTGGAGACCACGGGGGCGGCCTCTGTCTCTGGTGCTGGGGGGGGGGGCGCCCGGCGCACGCTGCTCACCAGGTCTGTGAGACGAGACACTGGCCCCCCAGAAGGATGGAGAGATGGACGGGTGGAGAGATGGAGGGGTGGAGAGATGGAGGGGTGGAGCGGTGGAGGGGTGGAGGGTTGGATAGATGGAGGCAAGGAGAGATGAAAGAAAGTAGAAGGGCATGGCGCAGATTGCAGACAGGGAGAGGAGGGTGAGAGAAAAAAAAAAGAAATAATTGAAAGAGTAGCAGACATGCAGATGAAGGAAGTAAGGATTGCTGAGTGTGTCAGAGTGGGGTGGTGGGGGGCATGGTCGGGGCTACTTACTCTGCATGGGGAAGGCAGGGGTGTGTGGGGGGGAGGGGGCGGACAGTGCTGCAGGAGGGGGGGTACTGGCTCCACCCTCCCCGTCCGACACAGGCCCAGACCCCCGGCGCACACAACCCAGCAGGTCAGAGAACTTGGTGGCTGGGGGGGTCCACATGGAGGAAGGAGACAGGTGAGGGAGGGAGGTACGGAGGGAGACAGAGAGGAGGGGGGGGGTGAAGGATGAGAGGAGGGGTGTGAGCAGAAGTAGAGATCAGCCCAGCCTGGGTCGGGGAGACACACTGGGTGTGCTCGTGTGTGATCCAGCACAACAACCCTGGCTCCTGCCCAGGAACATCTGGCCAGCTGGCTGACCCTTCCACCCCTCTGGAGCAGGGGGGTCAGGGGGCACACCATAGATGGCCGTTTTGGATGTTACAGAGTGTAACCATAAAATGTTTTATTTTATGGACATCTGTACACATACAATATGGTATACTGTTCATTTGTGTGCCCACATCTGAACAATGACTATGGGTTAGTGGTTGTTAGTTGTTGTCACTAACCGTAACTGCTATAAAAGATTTTCAATGTATATTTGTATTCATTTGGCAGGCGCTTTTATGCAAAGCGACATACAAATACTGCACATCCTCTCTTCTTCATTCATAAATGTGTCCTGTAGCTCTCCAGATGGACCACAGCCTCATAGAGAGGGAACTAAGTGGTCAAGACCAGAACTAGTTCAGTCGTGTTGACTTGGGCTGTAGTGTTGTTGCTGCTGTTCTTCCTTCGTCCACAGGGGGGTGTTAGTGAGCAAGTATTACAGTAACACAGTGTGGGCAGATCAGAGGGGAGCAGGATGAAAGGAGAGTAAGGATTGTGTATGCTTGGATGTGTGTGTGTGTGTGTGTGTGTATGTGTATCCGTTTATTGTATGCACCTTCCTGCCACAGTAAATTCTTTGTTTGTGTGAACTTACATGGCGAATTAAACAAATTCTGATGAGTGTGTATGTGTGTGTGTGTGTGTCACACAGCAGTGCTGGGGGGACATGCAGACTTACAGTAGACAGCAGGGGACGGGCCCTGCGGCGTGTCTGGGAGGGAGCTGACACTGGACTGGGTCTTAACTGAGCCGCTGTCTAAACTCTTCCCTGGTCACACACACACAGACACCCAGCCGCCGCGTGTGGGTGCAGGGTGGACGGGGTGGAGGGGAGAAGAAGAAGAGGGATGAGGATGGAGGATGGAGGATGGAGGGGCAGAGGATTGGACAGGAACATTGAAGGCGGGAGAGTTAAGACAAACGCAGGTTCTGATTGGATGAGCACGCCAATCAGCAATCTGAAGGTCTCTCCTCTACAGGAAGGGAGAGACGGTCAGAGCGCTATTTAGAAACGAGGACCATGGAAAAGAGGATGATGATGATGAGGAGGATAGTGGTGGTGAAGATGGCGATGATGGTGGTGGTGGTGATGATAGTGTCGATACTAAACATGAGGCGAGGTCTAGCTCTCTGCTGTGGTGGAGGGTTAGGGTGAGAGCCCTCTCCCTCCCTCTCTGCTGTGGAACGCAGCCTGAACCCCGTTCAAGCCCTGGCTCCCACACCCAGCCCTGCCACACACCCAGCCCTGCCACAAACGCAACTCTTTGTCACAGATAAATATAACCATCAGATGCTCCACTAAAGCTCAACACAGGACAGGTGCTGCATCTACAGCTGTCTCACAAACACACACACACGTAGCCACGCACACACACACACACACACACACACAAATGCCCCAGCAGATACATATACCCAGCACCTAGCCAATCCATAACCAACCAGGATTTGCTGTAACTAAAACAATCACAAAAAATCACAAACTTCCCAAAGTTCTCACCTGGACCTTGTGGTTTATGAAGCTGTGTCGAAGCGAATGAGCTACAGACTGGGTAACTCCTCTTGCTGCTATCGCTAGCTGCTCTACAGAGACTGTCTACAGACTGGCTAACTCCCCTTGCTTCTATAGCTAGCTGCTGTACACAGAGATTCAACAAAGTAGCTAACTCCCCTTGCTACTATAGCTAGCTGCTCTACACATAGATTCTACAAAGTAGCTAACTCCCCTTGCTACTATAGCTAGCTGCTGTACAGAGAGATTCTACAAAGTAGCTAACTCCCCTTGCTACTATAGCTAGCTGCTGTACACAGAGATTCTACAAAGTAGCTAACTCCCCTTGCTACTATAGCTAGCTGCTGTACACAGAGATTCTACAAAGTAGCTAACTCCCCTTGCTACTATAGCAACTGCTGTAGAGAGTCTCCAGAGTGGCTAACCTTCCCTGCTTTCCAGAGCCCGCACCCCCTCCTCACACGAGCCTCACACTCGACCACAGCTCTGTTTCCTGTCAGCAGCTACAAATACCCCCCAAAGGTGCCCTTGCTGTGCCTCTGGGGGGGTAAAGGGGCATTGGGGGGGGGGGGGGGATTGGAAAGGTACAACACAATACACTAGAGCCCCTACATAGCAGGGAGGGGTTGTGTGTGTGTGTGTGTGTGGAGGAGGGGGGTGCGGGGAAAGTAGAGTACAGTACAGCTTTTACTTTGGAGGGAGGGGTGGGGGCAAGGGTGGGGGCAGACACACAGGGCAGACAGTGTCTATGGAGAGGTGGGGGGGGGTCTTAGTTCTCTGTAGCAGAACAGTAAAACACTGAGTTCGCAAACCGTTTCGGGGACTCACTGCACCCAGTAGAATGTAGACGTGTGTGTGTGTGTGTGCTTGTCCTCACCCTTCACGTCCTCATCCTCCACAGTGGTGTTGCTGCTGTCTGAGGACTCCTGGAGGACAGAGAAACACAGTCAGCCCGGAGGTCACACACACACGTACACACACACACACACACACACACACACACACACACACACACACACACACACGTACACACACTTCCGCACAAATACACACCCACATACGTGTAAGCACACAAAGAACACACACACGCACACTTGCACACACACACACATGCAAGCAAACACATACACACACCTGCACACACACAAGCATTGTAATGTAAGAGCGCACACTTGTAAGAACAACCAAAACACAAGCAGAGTTGAACATCTTGGACTCTGTTCTCCCAGCCGGAATATCAAATGTACGTGTCCATAGCCTTGTCTACGTTAGGGTATATAGAGCTGTCCGTACAGAGACTATTTAGCACAGATACAGATACAGATACAAGTGACTTCACTAAGTACAGATACCCTTACAGACAACCTTACTTAGTACATATATACAGCCTTACCCAGCACAGATATCTATACAACCAGTGTTACGAAGTACACAGACCGGTACAGAGACTAATGGTGTGTGTATTCGGTATGCCACAGGGAAATTGTAATGCACGCGCTGTGTGTTATATACGTGCATTACAATTTCCCTTATCCTGATAAAAGACTTCGGACCAAACAACCTGATAAGAGACAGACCTTTGACCAAATATTTGACCAAATCCAAACGCAACAGATGGTACAGTAGACCCATGCACCACCCTGAACATCCTGACACACACACACACACGGTCTACACAGGCCGAGGGAGCGCACGGACACGCGGCAGATG